>NC_135179.1:30457546-30735046 GCF_041146795.1 Maylandia zebra | reverse complement strand
GGCATTTAAGGAACAGATGCTGATTTAGTTGGTGCTAATTTCCATACACAGACTGGCACGGCAACCCTTGATAAGGAATTGAATCGATAAGTGATATTGATAATGGAATCAATTTTCCCTAAATTCTCATCCCATTTCATGCTGGAGCTCTGCAGAGCTGTAGGGCCACTTTAACAACTGCGTGCAGTGAGTGAGAACTGGTTCATGTGCGGCTACCTACACTACACTTCTACCCTACACCGAGGTTCACTGAGGCTGCCAAACGGGGCAAGACCTGCGATAGCTATTGGAGATAAGGACCATGTCACTAGACTCTTTTCACTGGGTCACATGCCTCAGTATATGGATCTGCTGTGTTCTGAAAAATATCAGGTTGGAGTTTTAACAAGCTCCTGCATTTGACAGTACGTAGATTGGGTTAAACTGCAATATGCTGACAAAGTACAAGCTTTTTGCAGGCACACACGACAGTGTGCATGTTCTTGCTGCATGTCTGCAGCTCACCAGACAGCTATAGTTCAGCGCTCCTAATGAACCAAGCATCAGGAGAATTGGATGATAACACTACCGCCCTGAATGTGGCTTTGCCAAAATGAAAAATAGATGGCAAAGTTTAATGTATTAATTACTGCCTAAGCAAATAATAAATTTTGACTTTTAAATGTAATTCTTGAATTACAAATATATGTAATTCAAGTCATTATTGTTTGCCTATCAATTACTATTATCGACTTAGAAGGTTTAAAGAAATGGCTTGACATTAATAAATTGTAATGGAGTTATTGCATAAAGTTTGCAACAGGCAAATAAAACAAAGTCAGTTATTTGAAGTAGTGTGTATGAACATTGATTTTCGTCTGTGATGACCATACATTATACTACAAAGCTCAGACAATGATGCTAAAACAAACATGTCTAAAACTATAGCAATATTACATATTACCAATAATGTCATCAAATCTAAAACCTTTACACATAATGTATTGTTACCAAATATCTGCATGCATATCTACCGTGTGGAGGTTTGAAGAAACACATACAAACCACACCAAATCAGGAAAGGAATATAAACAGAGTTCAGAGTTTTATGAACCAACCAGTGAACTATGCATTAAACTACACCCTCTAAAATTTTATCATGTCGTTGATCGTATTGCATCTTGCAACATGCAGAGGACAAACTAACCATCCAAACCATATTCACAGGTTGTTTGAAATGACAACTACAGTCTGAACACCAATGTTGAAAAAAGGTCTATATCTGTGGGAGAAGGGTAAACAGGTGGTTTACTTTTGATGACAAATTACAAATATTTTTATGACACTTTCAATTGTATAATTTGTTTTTTTGTCTTAATATATTTATTCTTTGTGATGGTGAAGTTTCAGCCTATAGATTAAAAATGTATATTTATTTCCTCATTATTAATATGCCACATAAATAGCATAAAACGTATTACATTTTGCTAGAAAAACATATTTTTTAAACCTACGTTCTGACTGTTTCAATATTCACTTTACAGCTTTACCTGCAATTGTTTTAATAAGTGTTCCAAAAATTGTTAGTATTACAATGGCAATAAAACTAAATGAAGCAAGAGAAAGTCCTACAGCACAACACACTTCACACAAAATGATTTGAGTAATGGCAATCATTGTTTTCCAGTAGAGCTTTACTGTATGTTTAGCAATTTCACTGTGCAGCTTACTTGTTGTATTTTATTGACTCAAAGTACTAGTATATCGTATTTGGCCTCTTTATTAATTTGTTTAAGAAAGTGTGGGTGTTGTGTGGGCACATTTGTGTGTGCCCCTTGACCTGCTACCACCAAAAATACAATATTTTTGTAGGAAACACTGCATTTGGCTAAAAAAAATAAAACCTCTTTCCTCTGGGACGTTTGATGGTTTCTGTCTGAACTGTTGCTTAGACAAATTGAGGATGTGCCCCATGACAATTTACTATTAGAACTATTTCTGCAGCCCTAAATTTGAATAATATAGTCCGTTAGGAGAATTGGTCCTTTCTGGATAAAAGAGAAGAAAGGCCGACGAGTCTCACACCAGTTGCTCTGCACTGGACACAGATAGGATTAGATTCAAGATGTGTTCCACATTTTGTCTAAGGTTGGTAGAAATAAGACGCAAACACATATACACAACTTTAGGTAGGAAACAAAAGTCCACCATCATAATCCAAAATGTTTCTAATAGAAGCCTAAAACACACAGGGATGGCAAACAGAAAAGAGAAACAGGCACTGACAGTGAGTGAAGGGGAGTCTGAGGCTTTATATACACTAGAGGTAATTAAATACAATGGACACGCCAGGGTCGAAAATACACAGCTGAAACTAATTAAGAAAATGACAAAAGAAGTAAAATTAGACACAAGACAGAAAAGACCAGCTGTTACCAAAATAAAACAGGAAGTAAGCCACAGCTACACAGGGGAGCAAGATTAACTTCACACACACTGAAGGAAAAGAAAAACACACTTTCACGCGACTAATGGACGGACAGAACGAGGACAGAGGGAGCAGAGGGACCCTCTGACTGAAAACAAACTCTTAAATCATACCATGAACTCACAAAAAACTTCAAAAACGTGGGCCCAAGACCCAGGGACCATGACACAGACTCTGAAATAGATCAATATTCTTGTTAAAGTGGACACTTCAAGATGGAAAATTCTACTATCCACAAGCCTTATGTATGTACTTTATATAGTATATCTGTAGACGCTGCGGTGCTTTGGAATAAATCCCTTCAAATGCTCTTAGTCTTTATCATCTTCACTCCACAGGTCTGCCGTTCACCATTCTGAGTTCCCTTTTGCAAATTTGAAGTGGCGTGTCCCTACCCTCCTTGCTCTCTGCTTTCTGGAGAGAAGACTGTGTTTACTTTACAGCTTCACGCAGGCAAGGGAAAGGATTACATTTGTGGAAATGAGTTGTCATTTCAGGAGGTAATAATGGATTTGGGCCTGAGAGCTCAACAAACACAACACGGGGAGAGCGGGGAGGATGAAACATGGGAGCCGAGGTAGAGAATGCGTATGTACATTGTGGATTTGTGTGCGTAGGAAAGATGCCCCCCCCCCCCACACACACACACACACACACACACACACACACACACACACACACACACACTCACAAACACATGTGCGCATACTATTTGGCTGGACATCTGTACAAATGACAGAGTACTGGTGGATTCTGCTGAGGTGCCTAGCTGGTTGGGCGGGGGGGGCGGACTCCCACCACAAGATTCCTCCAATCTTCAAAGCTCCAGTCCAGTTAGAAGTAATGGTTTCCATCCAAGTTGCCAGATTGGGTTGGTCCTGTCAGCACCGTTGTATTTAGTGACAACCATGTTTTATCTTTTGTCTTGGCTGGCCACGGACTGGCTTTGTAATATTTTATGCTGACTTGAAATGTCTCTTTTGTCTTTGGCTGGAGTTTTGGAAGTTCCATCCTTGCCTGCCAAAGGAAACAGACCTTCTTCATTTTACCCTCCTGTCTGTAACTGTGACCTCTGGACTGCACAGCTGTACGCTAGTCACATTAAGCCCATGAGCTTCACATAGGCCATCTTATTTCATCCTAAAACACAACAGGCAGCCAGGCATAATATGTGTGTCAACGGCAATATCTTCTGATCTGCTGGTGGGAGGCCAAAAACTAAATTGGATCCATAAGTTACTCTTCAGATAGTCTGAGAAAGTAGATCTTCACAGGTTTATAATAAGTGAGCCACTGGATCTAATTTGGGGTGGTTACATAATATCAGACTGAGGTCTTATTATGTCTAATTAGTAAGGGTATTCAAATAAACCCACTGATAATGGTATCAAATTTCCTACACTTATTAGTGTAGTATTATGGTTTCTATCTACAGATAGCTGTGGTCTTTTGTGCTACAATAGTAATTATAGATACTTGAATGTTGCGCAAAGACCAGTGTTGGCGTTGTTAGTCAAAAAAGTAGTGCATTACACTTTACCTTTACGTTTAAGTAATGCAGTACATAACTTACTTCTCCAAAAGCGTAGCGTTTTAGAATCAGCTTTTGGAGATTTACTTATCTGGATGGTTGAGCATGCATCAATACGTTACTTAATTATTCGCCAGTGAAAGTCATTTGTTTCAGTACTCGTTGTATTACTTTATTATTACTCAGTAAACTGTCCTGAAATGCACTGTTTTGTAATTACTGGTTAACAATAAAAGTCCCACACTTCAATACTAATGAGGACACACATATGATCTGTCTGTTAGTATTTATGTATGAACCCAAAGGCCAAATTAAAAAGAAAAAATGAAAACCAGCACAAAGAGACTTCAAAGCAATCACCATAATGACGCTACGATAGAAACAGAAAGTCATCACTGCTTTTGTTAGCCACTGAAGTTGAGGCTCTGGTTGCTGGGTTGGGGTCTGCATGTACTCAACTTCATGTTCGCTCTGGACTTTTAGCTAGCTTTGTGTTAACATGTTGTATGTGTAGATGATTGCAAAGAATCAGCACTGTGTTAGCAGCATAATGCGCTAGTTTCTGTCCTCAGTCATCGCGCTCTTGTCTTTTTGTGTAATAAAAAAATAAGCAATGCCAAATCTCCACTCCATCATATTCCTCCTCCTCTACACAAACTGAATTGTGCAAGTGTGCAGGAAGAAAAAAAGTATGCTGCGTGCAGATAACTGAAGATACTTTGATAATGCAAGAAACAACATAACTGTAACTGTGGTGTAAGGACTATAGTACAATAATGCTTTCCATTACTTTGTTACTGACAAAGACATAATAGCTGTCTTTATTTAGTTATTTATGCTGTGTGGGAACTTTGTAATGTGTGTTTTTATAATATGAAATAATGATGCAATTATAATATCATCTGCATTTTATACTCTTCACTTTATACAATTATTTCTTCACAAGCGCAAATCTGGCTGAACAATAAAGTTATTATTTATCCTACAGGTGTTGCTGGAATTCTGAGCTTCCCGGGAAAGATTGTTGCCCGGGGATAAGGCTTTGCTGACTGGCTTCTAGAGAACGTAGTTTGTGGTCCTCCAGGTACACACAAAGTATGTAGGCAAGTACGTTAATTCCATTTGTACGACAGGTGCTGACAAGCATGAATACATACCTAATCCTTTAAACTTTCTTTAAAACCCCCAGAGTGTACTCGAGACGGAGTCCAGCTTAGACTGCTGTATTACAATTTAACATATAGGTATTTTTTCTTTTTTATGTGATCATTTTAAACAAGTTAGATGACATTTGAAAAGAAAATCCCCAAAAACTACTCTGGGTCATGCCATTAGGGTTCCCTGTTTTTTTGTTTTTAATAGGCTTTGCATGCACTTTATACTTGATGATGGAACCATATGCCTGAGCTATTGCATATATATGTATATATATATATATATATATATATATATATATATATATATATATATATATATATATATATATATATATATATATATATATATATATGTGTATATATATATGTGTGTGTGTGTGTGTGTGTGTGTGTGTGTGTGTGTGTGTGTGTGTGTGTGCAATGACAATTCCAGGGTATGTAGAGGTGAGGGGCAAAAGGATTTTGTTAAATAAGCTCCACATACTAGTGAAGGCATTTTGTCACATGCAGCTATAAAGCTGTGGAATCACAGGTCTTTTTCCTATTAATGATACATATGGTTAGAAAAGCCAGGGGACTTATAGTTACTGCACATTTCATAGAAAATATCATTAGCCTGAGTCTCTTATATGGTAATTTTCCAGAGGTGAGATGATGAGGTAGTGGTATACATTTGTGTATGTGAATGAGGCTGTGTGCTTGTGGAGTGTGTGTAAGCATTTGCATCTGTGTGGAGAATGAATTTGTGTACAAGTACCTACTTCTACCATTTTTGTGTGTTTGCGTGCTTGTACGAATACAAGTGTATCTGCATGTGTGTGTGTGTGTGTGTGTGTGCGCATGTGTGTCGTAAGACAGATGGGTAATGGCCCCTGTGCTGAAAGCGGGGCCCTGCGTAACGTGCAGCCCTGATTGCAGACCTGATTACCTGCCATATGCTAGCTGAAGGGTTGAGGGCCGGACCAAATGAGAACAGTATGCAAACGTTAAAGCAGCGTTTTTATAGCGCAGTCATTATACCCCTGCTCTGGCAAATGAAAACGAGCGTGGCGGGGAGGGAAAATAATGAAGTCGTAAAAAAATGGACGGGTCATGGTGCGTGGTCGCTGAGGCAGCCACCACCTCCCAACTGTAATCCCATTGGCTAGAGGGGAAGAGTCCCCTACTAAGATGATGTTAAAGCATTGGTTAGATCACAGGGTGGCCCTGTTTGATTGAAAAGCTTCCAGGGAAGATGGCAGTTAAAGATCACCTTAGTTTTGGGAATGAAAGCAAAATATGTGTGTGTGTGTGTGTTTCTGCCTGTGTTTGATGTGATTATGTTCCTATTAGCCTTTGCATTCTCCATTATGCATGCAGTGTACGGTTCTAAACTGACCTTGTAAGATGATCATTGACTCTCCTTGGAAAACACTTGTTATCCCAGGATTAACACACACACCAATTACTACCTGCTTGCCACATGAGCTCAGGAAGGAAAAATCCTATCTGTGTTTCTCATAATGGAGAAACCCCAGCACTCTCTATACTCAAACTGATAAAACATCACACATACAATCAAAGATGTTTTACTCATACTGGGGTGCCCATGTTTGTTATATCGGTCGAATGCCTAAATGTTCTGTTTACAGCAGTTGATTGTTTTCCTTAAAAATGTGATGCATCATTTACATTTAGTTCTTTGTTCTTTGTATTTTCAAATAAAGTAA
Organism: Maylandia zebra; assembly: GCF_041146795.1. Taxonomy (NCBI): domain Eukaryota; kingdom Metazoa; phylum Chordata; class Actinopteri; order Cichliformes; family Cichlidae; genus Maylandia; species Maylandia zebra. The sequence goes on along the minus strand of NC_135179.1, from coordinate 30,728,182 downwards.
TGCTGTATTGTGTTTGATACTCCTTCTTCACATTTTATATGATTTTGTGTACAAGACTGACACAACTTCTTGTTTTGAAAAGTAAAACCAAGATAGAAATTACTTAAACCTGCAGTCGTACTAATTACCAGCAGGGGGTGACTGCTCTTGTTGCAAAAGGAGATTCAGTTATAGAGCTCTTTGAGAAAATGACACTTGGCCTTCTTAATCTGTAACTTCAGTAAACACTGCTTTGGTGTGTTTATGATTTCAGTTACTAGTTTCCCATTTTATTCAATTCAGTATGTTGTTAATTTTGTAACTAATGGTGCTTGTTAGAGTCAAAAAGGAAAATAAAGCAGGTTGTTCTTTAGGACAGGCCTACCTTGCGACTGGCAAGTTTCTAACATATGAGTGTGCCATGTCCCTCATTCTTCATGTATGGTTGTTAAAACATAAAGAAGTCAGTGACAACAACACTCAGGTTTGGATCTCACAAATCAGTGGATGGCCACCTACTTTTTTAATGTATCATCTATGCATCAGACGAATCCATAATCACTGGATTGTGGAATTATTTTGTAGGGTTTTTACATTACAATATAAAGTGCCTTGAGGCTACTGTTGTGATTTGGCACAATATAAATAAAATTTGATTGAATTTTGGAAGCCAGAAATTAAGAGAATGATCAGAGTCAGAGCACACCTATAAAAAGATATTTAAAACTTTTTTTTTACTCTTAAATCCTTATAAAACCAATTTCTTAACATATGATAGATTAAAAATGAGGATAAACTATATGAAGCTATAAATATGCCAGTAGGTCTGTTTCCTCAGATTGTGCAGATCCATGTAAGATGTTTCTTCTTGCTCTTCATCATTGTGCTAAGTTAGCCTAACCACATTAGAACCTCGAGACTATTTCCCTGTAAAAATCATTTCTTTTGCTTTTTTCAACAGTAGAAATCACAAGAATCTTCATCTGTTCTGTTTTCTGTTGTGTTTATGTACTAATCTGGTTGTTAATAGATATTTCCTTTCAATCTATCATTGAGACATTCTGTGGTATCTATCTAGCTATATATATGTGTCAGTTGCATGCCCTGTTTGAGGAAGAAAACAAATTCCCATTTAATGAGTTGAGACTTGCACCTTACCTCCAACCTGTTACCAGTATGTCTAAGGAATGACTCTTGTTACCAAGGGCTCCGCATCACTTTTCCCGTTTTCATCCATTTGAGAAAAGGAGAACTTGTGCATAATCCTGAAGCCCATTGTGGCCTACTTAGTGGGAAAGGGAACATGCCTTTCTGACTGGTCGTGCCTTTGTATGTGGGTCAGCTTCATTCAAATTCTCTTTCATTCTGGCTCTGCTTCCGACACTGTGGCCCATCATTAGCTGTAATATAGGTCACCCCAGGCTTTGTGAGGCTCCAGCCCCATTTACATTCTTGATTCTGCCGTAGCAGTCGTGGAGTGACTGTAGGTAAGGAGGTGGGAAGCTAAGGGAGGAAGGTGGCATCAGAATTAAAGGGGAAGCTTTTATCACTTTTGATGAAAGGATGGGGTCAGCCTCAATACATGCTTAAAAGGATCAGGGTGTTTCCCCAGTGGTGGGAAGATGAAACTCTTAAAGATATACAGTAGGTACCTTGGCTTTTCTTCAGGGTGGAAGAAAACGAAATACCAGATGAGGAATTCACTTAAAGCTGCATTGGGACTTGCTGTTCTGTGATGTGTTGAGGGAGATAGCTATACAAGACAGACATCATTAGATTCAGTTATATTCAATGAAATACAAAACAACTAAGAATGAAGACCTGTAGTTGTGCCTCTGTTTGCAATTCATAAAGTTTTGTAAAGGCAATGGCCACTCGACTTTTACATTCAGTTCAGCTCAGTAGCCGTTAGTTGAGTTTTTAATGGCACAATCTGTATGTGTACTTGCCCCACACGCCCCCACATGTAAACACAAACGTATTCAACAGTATTTGGAGAAAACTAAGCCAAGGGCTTTGTCAATGACCTACGAATGAATTAAGTTATTCTGGTGTTGGTTTTTTCCTTCATGCTACGACTCAACAATATGAATGACACGGTTGAAGTGCTGGCTATTATGTGTAAGACTGATTTGTCACGTTACGATATGGAATGTGTGAATCAAAGTCAAGATGAAAAAAACAAAAACACATTTCTTTGTTAAGTTGGGGGTGTCATGTGGTTTACATATTAATTAATAATGAGTTTAACTTTATTTGTACTTTGTATTATAAACCTGTGAAGTACTTGTGTTGCCTCAACTTATCTGAACTTTAGTTTTTCAGTTTTTCTCAAACTTTGATCATTTCTCTACCTTTACAACAAGGTGGCGGCCTTGTGTAGACTTAATGAACTTTTTAATAATCATTGAGTCATTAGTGACCTTTTTACACTTAGGGTTATGTAAAAAGGTCATATATATGGTATATATAGACTTTTATAACAGAAGAACTGTTGGACGACAGAGGTTAAAAACTAGTTTATTTAACCTCTTTACAACCACCAGGTTAATTGTTACAGGGTCAGGTATTAGGGTTTAGTTTTACCAGGATGCTAAAAAAAGAGCAACTCTAGGAGCTAAAAAAAAGTCTGAAAAATGACATTTTGTTATTTCAGAATATGCTTTCCTTTTGGATGTTCCAAATAGTTGACAATTTTATCTAAAGCAGACATTAATCAAAACCAGGAGGTTAGTAGATGTTTAGGTTAGCATTACATATATATACCAGCTTGTTTTTAAGTTGTATCTTCAGCCCTAAAGGTCATAGCACAAAAAATGCATCAAGGTTGTAACTTGAAATCACAGCTCCAAAGGCCTCTCCACCACAGCAGCAGATCCAGCCTCTGTGTTTAGTATGCAAAGGAAATAGAGCCTATTGACAGTTTTTTTCCCCTCCTTGGCAAATTACATGTTTCCACCTTAATTGTTATTGGAGATGTTATCACTAAGCGGATGCAGCCCTTGCTTCTGAACCTGCTAAAGCCTGACAGTAGTGTGAAGGAGGAATAGGAGGGGAGTTATGCAAAATACTGCCTATGTATAATTAATGCCCCAACCCCCTCCTTCCCCCTTTCTCCCCCTACATATATTATCACACACTATCCTCTTTAGGATGGACAGCTGGCGCCAGGGTGTCTTTTTGACCTCTAAGGGCTGCAGTGTTAAACTGAGATACTGAAGGTGAAGTGAGAATGGGAATTGGTAAAGGGCAGACACTGTAGGGAAGAAAAGTGCGCTCACAGATGCACAGAAATACAGGAGTTCTAATAAAACAGGGAGATATTTTGCAACTTAAGAAAATAAATTTTAAGGAAACAGAAAAATCAGTTGTTGTTTGGCAATTGCGCTGATTTTTTCCCCCCATTTGGTGGCCAGTTGCAAGTAGCTGCGTTGACCAACTGGTCATCCAGGTGTTGAGTGTCCAAACCCTCAACCTCTAGACAACCACTTTTAATTGCAAGGCAGCTGCACAGGTCACCAGTCATGAGCCATGTTGGACTGACTACAATTACTTTCAGACTGATTGGAAAAGGTTTGGAAATAATTTCTGTCTAATTTATAGACACAACCAGATTGCCAACATGCTTTTTTCAGTCTGAGTACAACTTATCTGCAATGCTACTCATTGCAATGGGAGACATGTCTCAGCTGGCTGGATTCTGGTAATATTCCTATATCAAAGCTCTTATATATTTGGATCTCTGGATTTAGTTTTATAATCTATGAGGTTCTGGCTGGCTTCTGAATAAGCAGTTAATGTGAATATCTGTGTATGTATGTAACAGTTTTGCTATTTTTGCTAATTTATCACATGCAGTTGTCATATTGTCACAAACTGATTGCATGCAATTGCTAACTTTAAGTTGTTTTGATTTTGCACAGTGTGAGTATAATATCAAGATTATCAAGTTGTCATAACTCTTCTTCCTTTTAAGCCAAATGTCTTTTAACTGGCTGTTCCTTGTAATCAGAAACCAGAGCTGCTCACGTATGTGATGAACATTTCAAAATACTAAAAGCTAGTTTTAGAGATTTTTGCATAATCTATCAGCATTTTCTGAAAATTAATCTATTCAGTGAAACGTTTCAGTACTAAAAATTCACCGACTGTGTTGCACAGTGCTGTTTAATACCATTAACTATGTAGTATGAGTAAAAAGGATGACGCATTTGTTGAACTTCATCAAATTTGGTAAAGGAGCAGCCGACTATATTTTTTGGACGATGTTACTGCCTCATTGTTTAAGGGCTCTTATTTATTTCATTACCTTCAAAATGTTCTTCAGTTTTAAATAAAGAATTTTCACACTAACAGATTAAAAAGGAGAACTTATATGACTTATATGTATGTCCTTTATTTACACAGCTGTTCATCCAGAAATCTGTTATTGGTAACGAAAAAAAAAGTAGTTTTGGATCCTTGTGTTGTCTCTGTGTAAATGAAGTATTTTTTTTCCTATTGCACCTATTGTACCCAAACAGCTTAACCCTCCCCACCACACCCAACTGCTAACTTGAACATTGCACTTTGCAAGTAAGCTTCTGAACAGCATCACTGCGGTGAATTCCACTCCTCAGTTTCCTTGCGTGGACATTTGCTGGTACAGAAGAACTCGAATGCAGAGCACACACTCGCAAGCACTCGGCTGACTTTTGCATGCCCTCGTCAGTTTACTTACTGTACTCCCTATCTCTCCATTAATTGATCTAAACAGCCTCAGATTATCTCGGCTCCTATGCAAAGAAGCCAGAGTCACTGCCAGCTCTTTCAAGATAGCAGGAGGCGAGACAGACAGAACTTTGGAAGAATCTCCTCCTGTGCCTTAATTCCTGACGGGAATCACGTTAACCCCCTTCCCAACCCCAACCCCAAACACTCCCCATTCTTATCTCCAACCTGAGCCTCTTTTGATGTCCCAACTCTAATCAACTCGTCCAAGGCGACGGATGTGCGGCTGACATGGGACAATCATCAGAATCTAAATCGTTACATCTCCCCTGACATTACTGTGGCATTTTTGTCATGGCAGAGGTAAGGAGAGCGAGGATCAGTTCACGGGGACCATAATTCTTTCCGTCAGGTGGTGGTGAAGGGGGCTGGTGGTGCGGGTGGCATATTCATATTAGTGTGGAATTAGACCCTTTTTTGATGTGCAGGAAATCCAGTGTTGGTGAGAAGAGCAGCGGAGTCCACACATGTCCTTATCAGGGACGGCTGAGGCCCTATTCATACAGCCTGCTATCAGCATAATTCTTTTTGACATTTCAGATAAGCATCTTAACAGAAAGCTCGCAACTACACAGATGGGAGAAGTTGTCAAATAATGAAGGAATCCTACATGTTTACTACTAAAATATCAGCCTTTTAAATAGGTGTCTGGATTTGACTGCTATCGGGCAATCTGTGAACCCTCGTCCTACCGCTTCCTCTATCTCTGCAAGGAACACGGGTTAGGAGTGTGCGCCCGTATCACACCGTAGCGAAACATGCCATAACACCACACACTAATCCCAGCCTCTTCTAATCTGCTGAAATCTCTCGGAGAATTATCTGAGGACGCCGGTTCATTTGCAAATATGTTTAGGAAACAGAGGAAAACACTGCTGTGACCGTCCTGTTTCAAAATGTCTACTGTAACCTCTGTCGGTTGGACTGATTAGGCGTCGACTGCTCGTTGTGTTTGTGTTTACCTAACACAAACAAATTATCCTTGGGTTTATGGATCAGCCTGTAATCACTGGTCAGCAAGGACAAAGGCTTCATGCATCTTTTTATTTCCAGAGCAAGTTACTAAACTGACGTTTACGGTATGCAGACTTTGAACAATGGTATGCAATTCACTGGTTCTTTACAGCTGCATGTGAGATATTTACAATATAGAAAATCTTCTGACAAGCAAAGAAATAGCATCAGCTTCAAGATTCCAATGTATGTTTTACTTGGAAAATTAAAATTTTCCTAATGTTAATACTGGTAATACTTCTAATTACATGAACATTTTGAAATGTATAATACTAATACTAATACTCAGATCTTGTGGGGCGATCGTGGCTCAAGAGTTGGCAGTTCGTCTTGTAATTGGAAGGTTACCAGTTCGAGCCCCGGCTCGGACAGTCTCAGTCGTTGTGTCCTTGGGCAAGACACTTCACCTACCTCCTACTGGTGTTGGCCAGAGGGGCCGATGGCGTGATATGGCAGCCTCGCTTCTGTCAGTCTGCACCAGGGCAGCTGTGGCTGCAACTGTAGCTGCCTCCACTAGTGTGTGAATGTAAGACTGAATGAATAGTGGAATTGTAAAGTGCTATATAAATGCAATCCATTATTGACTGGTAGGTTATCAAATATATCTTACTGTAACAGAGAAGTCCAGGGTGCAGGCTCAAACTAAAAGTTGAATTTAGTTTTCTTTTGCCAAAGTTTTTTTTTTAAATTTGAAACAAGTTTTTGACACATTTCTAAAACAAATGTGTTTTCTCGTTTTTGTCACAGGTGCTCTAATGAATTTGGTAAAGCACCTAGAGCACAGTCTCAGTCTCTACTCCCATGTCTCCATGTTACTGAGATCAGAACTCTGTGTTTTATGCAGGAACGATCAGATGTCTGCGTGACAGAAATCTTCACATCTAAAACTTATGCGCAGCCGATTTAATGCATTCATCAAACCCCTTCCCTGAAAAACCATGGCTATATGCTTGTCTTCTTGTTTTTGCATGCACTGAAGGGAGTAAAGGAACGTGTTTGCATGCAACTGAATCTGAAATTGTCGTCTCCATGTACAATCGTGTAATTGCTGCAAACACTGAGCACTTACTGTTGTAGCTGCTTATGTTTGACTGTAACATTACACTTGAATTAAACTTTGTCAGTTCACTTTAACTTTATAAAATGAAGTGACATAGTTCACCCCTCCCCAGTGAACAGGAAGTGATGTGTTTCACATGTGTGTTTAAATATCATATTCATAGGAAAAAAACCCAAACAAGAGGCCTGGTTAGCATTCTCTGTAGAGCACAAACGGGACTGAAGAAACAAACAATGTAACAGCAATGTAAAGTGTATTTATTCTGCTCAGCCACGGACTAAAGGAAACAGAAGAGTGACAGAAGGAGAATGTCACTAATAGAAGCAAAATAATCAACAGCAGCGCTTGAAGAAAGCCATCACACATGCATGTTCATATGTTAGAGGGCTGTGGCCAGTCAGCCACATAATAGAACAATCACCCTGTCACTCATCCTCTGCTATTCTTGCTACTAAAAAAAAGAAATAAAAAAAATCTTGTGCTTTATCCTCTTTTGTCCTTTTTTTCCCTTTTCCTGTCATTTTCTTCTCTCTGTTCTGTCTCGCTCTTTTCCTCATTCCTCTCTCAGATCTGTCCTTGGTCACTGTCACCCATTATTCATTCATCATGATGCATTGTAAGTCTTTGGCAACCAACTATTTTAATGCATCTTCCTTGTTCCCGGCCACATTTGTGTCTTGTGAACACCTGGATGAAAAGAATTGGCGTCGATACATCAGGATAAATGACGCGCTTGCGATGAAACGCATCAACCTCGATGCCTCTGAGAAACGATTTCGACACATGTGAACAGGTTTTGGGGCTGACAGGGTACAGGACCACGTCAAGCTTCAGTTCACGCCCTAACCAAAGACCAGAGTAAACTGAAGAGGTGTAAGCAGAGAAGCAGTATGCAACAAGTATCCATACGATTAAAATGTTGGCTCCATTTAATATCCTAACATTAACGATTCAAGTTCATTTAACCAAATGCAGTCGTTTGACCAAACTCGTGAAGTTACTTTGAACTCATTAATCAACAAGAAGTGCAGCAACTGATATGTTTAAAACTATAGGGGAAGTAAAGTTTGCACATGAAAGGATTCATTACAAAAGACGCATTCACCTCAAATGGATCAGTCAAAGAAAAACTACAGCAAACATACAAGTCCAACCAGTTAGTTCCTTCTCACAATTTGTATTTTGAAACTGCAAGAAATGTAGTTACATTTGTTACCACTGCAGTGAAACAGTGGTAACTACTAAAGTTACATGTTCTCATTGTTACCAGTGAACGACTATGGAATTAAAGCACTTCCAACTTTTGCTTCTGTTTACTGGTACCAGTGCTGTTGAGGAGTACTTGGTGAGGGCTAGTTCTTTTAGGTTCAGCAGCTAACAAGATGGTGTATCGGTCAGGATACAGGAAAGAGGACAAAAGGCTTCTACTGTGCTGGATTGTCACCGCCCGCTGTTTTATTGCCACCTAGATGCTCAGTGTTGACAGCAATTTCCAGTCATGAACCTAACACCGTGAAGGATGGCAACCATGAACACAGCTTACGTGTAGAGGTAAAACAGAACTAACACGGAAAGACCATCTCCCCAAACTTCTGCCTATGCCTATTTCCCGCAACTCCACCCCACACAGTATTGCAGAACGTAGACATAAAATCTCAAAGCCTTTTATACAAGTGCTATAGCGTGAACCAGCATGCAGGTTTGTCAAAGTTTTTTGTGGCGTTTTTTTTTTTTTTTAAACATTTTTAGTTTAATTGTTGAGTGAAAACATTGTGGTGAAAAGTATTTTCCCTTTAACTCTTGTAATGGAAAAATCATGTTTTTTATGAGTTTTATTTAAAAAAAAAAACAAAAACAAAAAAACGTCTGGGAAACATAAAAACACCCCAACTGATGTTAAATCATCCAATCATCTCATAACAACAAACAAACAAAAAAATAAAAAAACCTCCCTTCTTTTTTAGGCATACATTTTTAAAAAAATATAAGTATGCCTCCCAATTCAATGGTTGCATATTTTCAATCATTATTAGAATGCTGGCAGCTCAAGGCTCGCAGGCTTTAACCTCTGCTGTGTTTGGTGTGTGATAAAAGGCGAAAGCACTATCAATCTTTATTGTCTGGCCCACACGCTGTAATTGCATTCAATAGTCCACTGATTCTCTTGTCTGCGCTAATGTCGTGGAGCAGAGAGGAGCCAGATGCTCTGACTGCATTACACTCACACTCTCACACACAAACGCACACAGATAGACACACAGGTTCGCTGACACACAGTTTAAGTGTTTATACTGGGGGAAAACACACCTATGTAAAGATGCCTATCGTGGAAAATGCAAAAGAAATATACGCAAGCATCTTGGAGCATCACTTGGCCTTGGCTGATAAATTCTTCACAATATAGAATGAGCAGATGTGCAACCAAAGTCTGGACTGAAGAGGACTTGTGAGCTGGTCAGATTGTTTATGTATATATGAATGCACAGTATGTGTATTTGTGCTGATCTCCTCTGAATTGGATGATATTCAAATTTAAGCGAGCTGAAGGAGGGAAAAGAAACAGGGGGGATGAGCTGGAGGAGTGCCAAACACTCAACTGGATCCCAGTAAATAGTAAAGAGGCTGATAGAAGAAAAGAGGGTGGAGGAAACTGAAGACAGACAGCATGAGGGAGGTGGCAGGAGACAGTGTGTGTGTGTGTGTGTGTGTGTGTGTGTGTGTGTGTGTGTGTGTGTGTGTGTGTGTGTGTGTGTATACATGCCATCGTAGGAGTTGTTTGAATAGCCTCTTGTAATACTTCATCCAAACTCTAATGAAATCCAACTGCTGCCTTTCCTTTTGTTATTCTACATAAGCCTTTGGAGTTTACCGGAGTATGAAGTGTGTTCGTGAGCTTTGTTTGTGTAAATGTCTACGTGAGCGTGTGCGAGCAGTTTGATTCCATATTACCCATCCTCAGTGAGCACCTGCAAGTCAGATGGCAGCGCATATTGCAAAGTCTCACGCCTTGGGCAGCCTCGATAAGATAGACACGCCGGGCTCCAGGTAATAGATTTGGGCTTGTTGTCATATCCACACAGAGCGTGCAAAGCCTGCAACCCCGAGGATCAAGCCAGATGATGCAATATCAAAGTTGGCCTTTGATATTGGTTATTCCAATACCCCTTCTACATTATTTTTGTTGATCTCACACTCTCTCTGCTCACACACGCACACACACACATATAGCACCTTTGATTGGAAGTTAAATGCACTTTATACGACCTGAGCTTCTTAGTTTAGCAAATAGCACACATAATGTATAGTTTATTTATCTCCTTTCTATGCCGTGGAAATCTATGGCATCAAGGGAATTGCCCCCTGGTGGCTTCTAGGAATAATGCAAGTTTAAGATACTTTCACATTGGCTTTAACTTCAAAAACAGGTGCAGTTTAAGGTAAAGGTATTAATTTCGGCTGTACTGACACCAGGCATGAACAACTGAACCCTTAGCTCACATTTACTCATTTGGGCCTGAAGCCATGTGTGCTTCAGATTGTCTCGGCATCTCAACTCTTTCTCCTCTCACACTCTTTCACATACAAGCACTTGTTTACTTCTGCTTCACAGAGACAGCTTTTGTTGACCAAGCACTGGAGTTCTGTGGTTGGGTCTGCCAGCCGCACTGGAGTTCAGCTGAACTGCACTCCTTTAAGTGGGCCAGGACATTTTAGAGATCATGCCCTAGCATGTTATATAGCAATAACACTAGTCAAATGAGTTTGGAGCACAAGCTCTGTCCTGTTGGGTTTCCAGTGTGGTTATCAGTTTGGATTTGTGTGAGAGGTTTTGTTGCTCTCGAGGTTTGAACATTTTTGCTAATGAATGCTTTCACTGATCCTGTTTTTGCTGTAGTTTTAAGTGGGCCAAGGCTAACATACGAACTGCCATCAAATCCCTGATGAATTGGATGTAACCGAGGCTTGGGTCTGTCCTCCAACCAATAGTCATGCAGCCGTAAATTAGAGGGTGATTACACTTTGGCTGGCAAGGCGAAGAGTCTTGGCACAGATGGGCCAGTTTTAGTGTAATATCACGGCCACACGGTGCTGCGTCCACTCTTTATAATGCTGTTTACTGCTGCAGCTTCTCTCTGTGGCTGTTTTTCCTTGCATATATTTGCATGTTACACAGATGCACTCAGAGCCAGTGGGGCATGCAGCGTGCACACTACATACAGTAATACATTGCTGAATATCAAAGGAAATTACCCTTCACCTCGGTGCATGGATCTTAGCGAGTTCCTTAACCAGAGGAATGGGCTTTGAACCAGGCAGATCCCCCCAGGGCCCGTATCCCGGCCCCTCCCCAGAACGCAGCGCCGGATAAGGGCCGTAATTCCCACTTTTAGGTTTCCATTAATCTGATCCTGACACAGGGGAGACGGGCTGCTTTGCATATCGCCTTCCCAAGATGGAGGGCTATTTACATGATCGCCTCCAGATTGAATATGATCAGTAGCCCGCCTCCTCTGCGGTCCTCTGCAGCTGAGACAGGAAGAAATGCAGATATATTTTTCTCTCTCTTTTTTTTCCAGCAGGTATTTGCTGCATTATCATGAATGAAATATTACTCACTCAGGTATATTCGCTATAGTGTTTTCGATACGTCTCAAGTTAGGCTTGATGGATACGTGTTGCAGATATTACAGCTCTGTGCTTGGTTCCCTTGACGAAGGCCAAATTTCTTTTATGAATGTGACAGCAGAGATGGATAGATCGACCCATTTATCACCGCTCACTGATAGTGCTAATGTGAAGAGAGCACCCCCACCCCCCACCACAACCCCGTCTCAACAAATGTGAGGAACACCAGTGAACAGTGCTCCATTTGAAACCATGAAGGCAAACCCCCATGTAAATGTATCTGTAATGAACGGCGCGTACAGGAGGTGCATTATTCTCTTTCTGCTACATTTATTTCTGAATATCAAATGAATATGATAAATGTGGAGCGAGGGGGCGGCGGCGGCGGGGGGAGGCAAAGTAAGCCGAGGATATGAGATGAGTGATATTGTTATTACACCACCGACGATGAGCTGCAGAAGTTGAGACGGTGCATAGCGTAGGGGGTGAGAACACACACGCGCGCGCACCACCTCACATCCTCTCTCGCGCTCCTTCCCATGCAAACATGTCGCTTCCTTGTCCGTCCGTCATTATCCATCCCTTGAACTACTTTTCTTTCTTTCTTCTTTTCAACACATCAAACAGAGACACAATTCCACACTCATCCGATTCCCGGTTGTGAGCTGATACGCAGCGAGACAACAACAAGGGGATGTTGGGTGGGGGGGATAGAATATCACTGCTGTTTAGTGTGATGAAAGAGCAAATCTGTGCCATGTGGTGACACTGAAATGCTAGTGAGAAGGCTGACCGAATGTGCACGCTCCTGTCTTGTACTTCAAAGTGTTACCGCTCCTGGCAGGACACAAGTGGGTGGCTGTAATCAAACTGAACGTGCAGCTGTTTTTTTTTTATGTTTTGTTTTGTTTGAGACAGTTGGAGCATTTTTTTTTCTTTACAACTTTATTTCAGTTCCATTTCAAGTGGACATCATACAGTGTGTGAATTGCTTAAGAATTGCTGCTAATTGTCACTTCTGCACACACTTCATGTAAACAGTGTGATAGAGAGCTGTCATGTGTCCTTGCCCACTTTGTCAGGCTGCTTCCGGAGCAGGGAAAACATTCCAGCTTCCCCCCTAAGTGCATTTCATGCTTTTAATTGACACCATTGCATGTTAATTCCAAGCATGTCACGGATATGTCACACCAGTAAGCCGCCAGTGTCCGACCTCATGTAATGTCGAATTACATTCCTGCTGCTCATTGGCGTGACAATAGATAAGCTTCTCCTAGGCAACGCAGTTCATGCGGTCCTGTGTGGGTGAGGTGCTACCTTTTTTGTTTCCTGCTTGCCGTCCTCTTTACTCAGGAGGTGGCCATGGAGCTTGCCGTGGATTTTTGTTTTTAAATCCTTTTCTCTCAGTCTTGTGTTCAAGCTATTATTAAAATTGCCATTATTCAATAGGAACTTGACGTGTGACCTCGACATACACCTGCCAAGGCAAACTCTTGTAACTATACAAGCATTCTGTCTTTAAGAAGAAAAAGTATCTCGACACCCTTAACACGTTTATACTGTTAAAACAAAAATATTCACATCTGTTCTCTAACTTTTGAAGGCAGGTAAAGGAGGCTAGTTGTACACGGGCCCTTGGTGGGAAGGCTACATGCAGTATACATGTCATGGATGACTTTGATTCTGTCTTGGTCCAAATTGGTGCTATTCAGCAAGTTCTTTCATTGGCCAGAAGGTATGATTTACCAGTGTGAAAAGGACACTTTGGTTCAAGAGACCTGCGTAACAGTTCACATGGCACAAAACAGAGCCGTCAGACTGATCTTAACATCAGTTTTCTGTTTTAGCACATAATGTTTGATGTAGCCAGTTCTGGTGTCAGTATATTACTGAAAGTGACAGAAAGTATCTATTATTTATGCAACTTGATTAGTTATTCACTTTACCTCTTGTTTCATTTTCAGCTTTAGCCAATACACTTAAAAATACTGGCATTGGCCAGTGGTACCCCTCAGTGTCATAGTAAATGAGGCTTGGTATCAAAACGTACGTCATCTTGTTCTCAAGTTATCACATTCACAAAATTTTCAGAAAAGTTGACCATTGACCTTGAGATCACTGAGATTCAAAATGTTTTAATAGATACGGCTATGATATCAATTTGAAACTGTGTGTTCTGGAGTTCTCAGAAGGTAAAGCAGGTTATCTGCTGGTCGAAAGGTTGGTGGTTCAATTCCTGGCTTCCCGAGTCTGCATGCCAATTATCCTTGGGCAAGATACTAACCCCAAGTTGCTCTCCAATGCATCGGAGTATGAATGTGTGTTGTGTGAATGTTAGTTAGAAAGAGCTAATAACCAAAGGAAAACAAGTGCTTGCATGAATGTTGTAGAAAGCACTTCGCGTGCTCTGGAAGAGTAGAAAAGCGCTATATAAGAATCAGTTTACCAAATCATTATTCAGTTCAGCGTTAACAAAGTTTACATAAGTTTAAGTTGGTTTAAGTTAGAATTTTATAAACCAGGGTGATTTTTATACTTATATGAAAATAAATAAAAAGGTAAGAAAATCTAAAAATCTTATAAAACTGTCCTTTGTACAAGCAATGGTTTATGATAGTGCTGTCAAAATTAATGCGTTAATGCAAATTAATCTGCCATCACGGTCAACGTGATACATTTTTTTTAATGCATTTAATGCATCTGGAGTGCAGAATGACTCAAAATCCCTGAAATGTATCTGTCAGTGCATTTCGGGTAGTTTGTCCAAGTAGAGTTAACTTCGCACATGTGCAATGGGCAGTTGATCTGGTAGTGACAGGCAGCTGAAGCAATGAACTCAATTTGGAAGATGAGATGACATTTGCCCTCTAGATGTGAAATTTGAGTATTAAAAGAATAACAAGACGGAGCAGTCGACTGACATAAAGTATTATGCACATTGTGCAAGAAGGAATTTTCTTTTTACCGAAGCACTTCCACCTTAAAATATCACATTGACACGAAGCATACGTTAGTCGGGGATGTTGCTAGCACTTTGGCTAACATGTCACCCAGCTTGCGACAAACCACTCACGGAGCATCGGGGACTCAGTAAGTCTACCTCGGCCATACTGACTGACACAATTGCCAAGTGGATTGCAACAAACTGCAGACCTATTAATATCGTTGAGAGCGTGCGCTTTACATAGCTTTGGTTCCTCGTTTTAAGGACTTGAAGTGCCTCCACAAGAGTGACAGAGAGAGTGGATAAATGTTTCGAGTGAGTTGAGTTTTTTTGTTAACATGAATGGGCAAGATGTTCAATACACATTTTAAGTGTGTATATTTCCCCTGTTTTCTTGAGTCCATTTGCTAATGCAAAATGAAATGCAATTAATATAGAATAAAAATGAATTATATTTAATCGTAATTAATCAAACTTAATCCACAGTAGTAACCCTGTGATGAATCAGATTAAACATTCGTTTGACAGCGCTAATATATATTAGTGTATACTTAACTATTAGTATATAGATTTCTTTTAAGTTGTATTTGAAAGGAGAGAACCTGTGCTTAAAGGCTAAAGAAAACTATTCAAATTCTCTTTGAATTTAAGCATGCATGCTTTGTGTTTATTCTGCATTTATTTCATTATATTGCATAAATGTCAGTTACAAGCTTAAATATAAAGTTGGAAAAAAAAAAGTAATTGCAACCAGGCTGTTGATCAAGTAATTGTGATTAATTACAGAAAATTGTGAGATTAATTAGTTAATTTTTTTAATCTATTGACAACACTAGTTTAGGATAAGATATATTTGCATATGTAAAACTCAAAGATTTCACAAGAAGGTGAAATATATTCACAAAATTCCTAAATTCTTTAAAAAATGTTTTGCGATGACATACTGCTCATCATTTGAACTTATCACTAATATAGTACCTTGTTTTCTTCATGATCTAAATACATAACTGGTGAAGTTCATATTCAGAAGTATATTTTCTAGTTTTCTAGTTTATTTTCTTTACGCACTTCATTTCTTTCGGTGTTATACATCCACAGACCGAAGTTGCAATTTATAGACATACCCTACAGGCTGCCCCTCCCTGAGCCTGGTTCTGTCAGAGGTTTCTTCCTATTAAGAGGGAGTTTTTCCTCTCCACTGTCACCAAGTGCTTGCTCATCTGATTGCTGGGGTTTTCTCTTTATTATAGAAATGTTTTTATAATATAAACCTAACAATATGAAACACCTTGGGGCAACTGTGATTTGGCACAATAGAAATAAAACAGGCCTTGCCTTTGGAGGTTAGTAGCTCAGCACTTTTACTTTCAGCTTAGGTAATACCATCACCTGCTATCAGGGTGCCGTTTTCATCTCTCTGTAACCACACCACGGTAAATCAAGACAAATTCAAAATTGCAAAATGTGCTACATGAGCTGTGAAAGCAGGTGCCTGGCTTTGACGCCTTATGGCCTACATGCCTCACACTGCTGTATCCGGTCGAAAGAGCGATAGAACAGTCCCAAGAATAGCGTCAAATAATTCATAGTACGGTATGACAAGCTCTGTTAAAAAATGGGACTGTATCTGGGTCCATTGCTGCAGGCCGTGAGGTGGGATCAGATCAAAGGATGTAAACCTCTTATTGAAGACTGACTCTGTGACATGTGCACAGTGCATGCTGTAAAATCCAATTTCCAAATGTGTGAAGCAACACTGATGGGTCTTTATGTCCTTTATCAGCACATTAAAAACCTTTCAGTTGAACTAGTTTCTCCTAAGAAAAAAAACTGTGCCAAACAAAGAAGTACTGAGCAGGAGCTATTGCTAGGCAGGTGATCAGGGAGGGTCTGTGGAAATGTAGAGAGACTATTAGTGAAAGTGGATGGCAGGAAGCTGTGAGAACTGGCGTGTGTGGTGTGAATCTCTTACTTGAGGTCTGGGGATGAGTACTTGAGAGGGAGAGGACTGTCAGTGGAGGTTGCGATGGAGGTTGCGATAGGAGGTTGCGATGGAGAGTGGGCAGACAGCCTGTCTGCCCACTCTCCATCGCAACCTCCTAGTTTCCTCTGGCTATCCAAAGCGAGGTATTTACCCCAGTGAGGCAGCTGGCTGTGAGGACAAGGAGAGTTTAATCCAGGGGACCAGGTAAGCAATTAGAACAGGTGAATTTGCCGGTGGTGCACAGGCAGGAGCCAAATAGAATATGGGAAACAGAAATTACTGAGAAGTGAGGACAAAATGCAGGAAACAACATGAAAGCCAGTTTCTCCACTGAAGTGACTAGAATGAACTGGCTGAGAATCTTAGTCACAGCTGGTCTTAAATACGCAGCCTTCATTGAGATTTGATTATCAGGTGTGGGGAGAGCAATCTGGGGTGAGCAGCTCTACTCAAAGCCAGGAACCAGGGAGAAACTGCCCACCAATCCACCTGTAGAGGAAATCAGACGGAAAACACACAGCCTGTGTGAACCCTGACAGACCCTACCTGAAACTGGACTTATGAGGCAATATGTGAGAAGATCAAACACAATATGCGCTATGGATGAGATTTCATGAGGGTTCCCTTGCTAAGGTATCAGGAGCATGCAGCTCACCCAGCATATAGATTATGAGGAAAAATGTTTTCCCTGATGGAGACCAAACCACAGCTTAAAGAGAGTGACCACGGGACACAAACTTGACTCTATGTGAATGCTCTCCTACATTAAAAGCCACTTTAACATGGGAAGAAATATTGTTGTTGGCAGTTGGCTGGCCCCACCGCAGTGTCCAATCATTGACCTGTGACCTAGGACACCAGGACACCCTAGGTGTGGAAATTAAATTAGCAAATGTAATCATGAACATATCAAATAATTATTTATTACAGTGCTGCATATGATTTGTCCAAGTGGTGTCTAGTGGGAACCATAGGCGGTATAAAAGGTGGACATAGCTGATGCCACTCATTGGTTAATGAAGTCCTATTTTTATAGGCATTTTTGCCCTAGCCATCTTGTAATAAGCAACTGTGAAACCAGACCCTGATTGGCTAATGACTTGTAAATCACAAGCCATTAGCTAATGATTATATCCTGCATAATCCTCCCTTCTGACAATTAGAATCAGCAAAATTACAATATAGCTTAATTTTTTTTTTTTATTAGGTGTAATCCGAAACGAGTGACTGAACCAAAACCCATCTGTAAAGTTTCTTTTATTTGTTTTTACAGAGGTTAGGGCAGAGAGGTATTTTCCCATAGGCTTCTATGGCAGTGCAAGTGGGACTCAAAGACTAGGACTAGGATTCAAAGATGGCGACAACAAAGACACTAATCTGCAGGCTTCATAATGAGACCTCAAAAACCAGTGATATAATGGTAGCTATGTCCATCTTTTATACTGTCTATGGAAGAAAATGAGCTTAGACAGATATAGCAATTCTAAAAGAGACAGAGTAAATAAACTTAAATCACTGAAAAATTCAAGATACCACAATTAAGGAGGCCAAAGGTCAGATTAGTCTAACCCAACATTATATTAATCTGTGACGAATCGTGTTAGAGTGCAAGTTTTAATAAAGCCTGTTCCCGCTTGTTTTTGTGCCCTCCTCTCCTTCTTGTTGACACTGCTGCAATCTATCAAATAGTGAGGGTGTTTGCGGGTTTGTGGCAGCACAATATAAAGGCTCGACGGCCAAATGGAGCACGAATCATCAGGCGTTGACATTATCAAGAAATTATGCTGTGCACAAATCATGCACTTTATTTAAGCAGGTGATTTAGAAGCTTGTTTACTGCTTTGCCATACACAGCTTCAAGCATTGTGCTTGAAACTTTAGATTAACTTCACACACACACATACGCGCGCACACACACACACACACACAAAATCTCTTTCTTTCTCCCACCCGCCCACACACAGCTCACTTTTAGCCCTCAGGCACTGCATTTGAGAGTTTCATTTACTTGATTAAATCATATTTGCATATGGAAATTGTTTGAAAATGATATTAATTTGTTATATTCAAAGGAGAATTACTTTCTCATATTAAAGCTAAATCAGACAAAGGCTGTGAGAGTGACAGGTGATGATATTGAACTTTGTTCAGTTGGGGCTTGCTGGAAAAACACACACACACACACACACACACACATAAGCACACACACGAATTGTACAAAATGTTTCCTAAATCAGTGGACACATTGTCTCAGGTGTGTACATGGATCCAAATCTCCATCCAAATCCACTTCCTCCATTTCAGCGAAGATGAAAGTCATTCTCTCGGCAGGATTTTCCTCCACCTTGTGTGCTGTGTCCAGGTGTGTGTGACTGATGTAGTTCCACGAGACGTCACAGAGGGACGGATCTCCTCCTGAGCCAACTTAACTTATCAGGAACACGGACCAAGAAAAAAAATCAGGCTAATTAATTAAGAACAGTATTAGAAGTAATGGGATATTATAATATAAATTGCTACATTCTGGAACCAATTTAATCCAATTACTGGAACCCCTCATGAATATAATACCTCCAAAATCACTCCGTCAGAGTCCAAAGGGAGATGTGTCTGACTACTAAGACTGAAAGAAAAGAAAAAAACCGGCTCCCTTTTAACGGCGAGCACCAACAATGATTTAAATGGTTGAGAGGAACTGTTAATTTGAGTAATAAACCTAATGATGACTTTTTTTTCTAATTGACATTTCGACCATTTACAACCTGAGTAGGTTTTTGTTTGAGCTCCCTTGTGTTTGATAAAGACGAACGACTGTAAAGGCTGATTGGTGCTTTTTCTCTTAATGGCTCTTACTCAATTTAAATAATGTCTGAAAAGAGACAAAAGACTACAATTCGGCATGAGTAAAAGTGGAGTGCATTTTAGAGGAGTGGGTAAAATTGACATTAAGAATTCCCACAACTTTAAAGGCACAGACATCATTTCACCAACGATAAATGCACATTACATAAAAAAAAAAACCAATTTGTACATGCTGGGATGATTCACAGTTGGTGGTAAGGTGGAGACTTTATAAATGGAAATAGGTGGCAGAGCACTTGGAAATGTAAATTTCTTGTATACTTTTGACTGAAGGATTCACATCCTCTGATCCAGCAATAAATACATTTACTTTTGTAAATACTGGTCAATTTTAAAGCAAAATACACTTCAGCTATTGAAAAACAGTGAATACCCTCTGTCAGTGTCACATAGTATTAACTGTTTTATCACAGATGCATTAAGTTGTAGGTGGAGTTTTATAGTTAGCAGCTAATTATTTTTATGTTGAGGAATTAATTTCCTGTCTTATATTTAGGGATGGGTATCGTTTAGGTTTTATCCGATACCAGTACCAAACCGGTACTTTTGAAACGGTGCCGGTGCTTAAAGAATGAAGAACACACACTTTGTCCAAAAACATCTCATGTTTAGCTGTTTTTTTGTAAAAAGACAACAATATTAGCGTTTTCTGCAGCTATAGGGGATTTATGGTATCACTCTTGGCTGGAAGCAGTGCTTAAACAATGGAAAAAACACAAACTTTGTCCAAAAACCTCTCATGTTTACCTGTTTTCCACTTTTTCTTTGGTCATTTTAGCCTTTTTGGCCAGGGTGAAGGGAGTATCTGCCATCAAACAAGAAGACAGCCACATGCAACTATGACGGTGTTTGCTAGTTCATCTTACGTGCATTAATTTAATAACGTGGTTAGCCTACTCAACGTAAATTACACACATTAAGCTACTCACCCAGAGAAGAACGGCTGCTGCTGCCATCATCATCCTCATCATTTCTGCTGCACTGGCAGGGCTACAGGCCAGGACTCTCCTCTTCGGGTTTTTGGGGGATGTTGCTAACTCCGGGTCCGATAACAGTAGATGTGCTCGATGTGAGGTCTCGCAGCAAGCTATCAAATACGGTGCATTGCAGGTAAAATGATTGGCTCGAATCCAAAGTGTATCACATCAAACCAGTCTGGAAATAACTGACTGTTTATTTTTATTTATTTGTTTATTTTTGTATAAATAAAATTGAATTTAACACAGAAGTCATCAGCTGGAATGGTTTCCAGTAAACAGCTGAGACTCTCTAAAAGCTAGTGGACTTTAACACTAGTGGCTGTATCAGTGTTGTTGTTAATCAAACAGTCCTATTCAACTGTGGTAATGTTTGAAACTACCATCGTTTTGGAATCTCCACGTGTGGTTCCCAACATAAAGCATCGGGGAAGAGCTCTGATATATAAAGTAATCCAAAAACTTTAATTGCAAGTTGTGTCAGATGTTAAGACTTCAACATATTGAACTATCGTATTTTTTGGACTATAAGGCACACTTAAAATCCTTTACTTTTCTCAAAAACCGACAGTGTGCCTTATAGTCTGTTTATGTATGAATTCTGGTTGTGCTTACTGACCTCAAACAGATTTTATGTGGTACATGGCGCTCATAAATCTGTCAAAATGTACGAGTTTTGTAAGCTACGAAGCCGCATGGCTTGATGGATTTTTGAAGCATTATGGCTACCATAGTCAGGAGTCTCGTGGATTAATATGTACTGTGCTTCAACATAATATTACCGTACTGTGTGTGTATAAGGATTCCAAAATGACACCTGTTAGGAGACATGATTACGAAGCAGATTTCAAACTCAAGGCTGTCAGTCATGCAGTAGAACATGGGAATAGAGCAGCTGCAAAGATGAAGAACTTGATAGATTTGTGGAAAAGGAATGAATTGAAAAAGTTAGTTTACTGTTCTGTATTTTATTTGCTACAACTAAACAATTTTGAGCGTTATTGTGAATGAGTTGAATAAAGTTTGACTTATCTGACTGTTTTGTTTCGCCTAATGCGCCTTATAATCTGGGGTGCCTTATGGTCTGAAAAATACAGTAGTTTAAAACAAAACTTCTATTTCCACTGTGGTGACAGCAATGCATCAATGCCTAATAACCACACCACACCCAGTGACTTCAGAGTGCACTGACAGACCTTAGACCACACCTCTGAATCAGAAACATAAGAAAGATTTCCAGGTGCTACAATATTTCCACCTGGTCAGCAGTGACCAACTCAGGGTTATGATTGGGTTATATTTTAGTCACATGCTAAATAGTGAAATTTTCAGAAACTAGAAGGTTTTTTCTCTCTCAATGGTTATAACATTTGTGTGCTCCAAACAGGTGAAAATTGTATATATAAAAAGAGAACTGAACATTAACCAAACTGTCCTGTCGTCTAACCTTGAGACTAGACAGGCCTTCAATAATATGCATGTCATACAGTCAAGATTAAATGATCAAAGTTGTGTTTAAATATTTTCTTTCATCTCGATACCTGTGTGCATCCCAGTAAGTGACTATAAGCACAACAGGGTCAGATGAAAATATAAATGTAGCACTTAATGTAGTCCAAAGACTGAAGAAAGTGATGATTAAAGTTTCCAAAGAAGACATTAAACTCTTTCGGGGAGGAAAAAAACAGTTGCACTTTTAATCAGTCCCAAATTCAGCCATGCCTTAATGCATATTTAATTACATCAATCCCCCCCACCCCCTTCTTTCCTGATCAAAGTGAGAGGGAAGATCTTGTTAAACGGAGGCATATGGACGTTAGTCTGAAATATTGAGAAGTATATGAAAGAGGAACCCTGTATTCCCTTGTGGATCCCTCGCACAATCATGCCAAAGAATGGAGCAGAATGAATTGAGGTGCTTGTTGTTGTTGTTGTCGAGAAAATCCCCAGCTCACCAGTAAAGCTATTATCCCATACTACCGAATACAATAAAATTTGAGTCACATCAGTTTTATTGATACTCTCAAGCAATTTAACAGGTAGTGTTGGTAGTCACAGAGCAACGTCTCATCCCACTTTATTCACATCAACAAACAACAGATAATGCAATAACACACAATGTAATTGTAATGGTAGATGCAGTGAAGAAACACTATACACCAGTGCTGCTTTGGTGGTATTATCATATGCTTAGACATGGTAAATGTCCATATAATTGCTGCTGAAATGCCTTAAGCAGCTTTCTGCTATCTCTTGCAGCTTCTCAGTCCAATAGATTAACTCATCTGTGCCAAAAAGAGTGATGCATTCACATTTAGGCTTGGGTTGTGATTGGCTAATTTAGGTTAAGGGACAAAACTAAATGTTGGAAATAATAAACCAGACTTTAAAACCAATTTCAATGCTGCTTTTTTTTTCCAATGCGGAGTTTTTTTTCCCCACGAAGCAGTTCTTAAGACAGTATAAAGGCCCAACACGTAAAAAAAAACATTAGCCACTTCTTTTATTGTTCACGCACTGCTATAGAGCACAGAAATCACACCCAGAATCACACAAACATATTTCTTGTAATGATATGTTTGTATTTTATCACATCCTGATAGATATGTATTATGTTTATATACATCACAATTTTGTTGGTAGAAAAGATAAATAAAATAAAAAATGTTGAAATTAAGAATCATGTATTTTTGTGCTTTGCTGAGTTGCAAAAACAATTAGCCCATAGGTACTTAACATCTACAATTTTAAGACATGACCTTGTCGTGTCAAAAGACCAGGAAAGTATTGACTATCTATGGTCACATGCATATTTGAAATCATCACAAACAAGACAAAACTAATGAACGAAGGCAAAAAACCTGATGAAATGCATTTCGCCAACAATTAAAAATGAGATGAAAATTTTCTAGAGAAATATTTTTTATGAAAAAGCAACAAAATATTAACTATTTGGAGAAGGCAAAGAGTAGAAATACGGACACGTTTCACAACAAGGAAAAAGGGATGCTCTGTAACTGTGTGGAGCAACTTTGACAAGTAAAGTTTTTTTTTTTAACTTTATATTTTAGCCAGCCGAATCAACTTTAGATTTAGTCTACTATAATCTAATCATATTTCGATGAATAAAAGAAATTAGATGCTTAAATTATGACAACAACTAAATCAAAATTTTCTGTTCAAATTAAAACTGGTGTTGAAGTTTCCTTGACCAAGATATTAAACCTCCAAATTGCTCCCAGTGCTTAAAAAGATGTGTGTTTGTGTCTTTAGAAGACAAGTAAGTTCAATTCAATTTCAATTTTATTTATTCATATAGCGCCAAATCACAACAGAATTCACCTCAAGGCGCTTTATATTGTACAGTAAAAAGTAAGTTAAGAGGTACTATGTAAATACCAGTCTATGTAAGCAGATTTGTAGTATCGGATATATTTATCCTACACTTGGGGTTAGCAAAGAATGATTTCAGTGTTGCCTTTCTCTATGTGACATGACAAGCCTGCACATTTCCACAAATTGTCATTTTTCCTAATGGCTGTCTTCTCATCTTTCTGCTCCTGATTGGGTTTAGTGGCCAGCTGTTCATGCACCCTGAGGGCCTGCTGTTCCCTGGGGTATAGCTACCGTTAGTTGCCACCTACACACATAACACACAAATGCAGCCCTTTGAAGCTATTGTCTCCTATGAGATGTTTTTTTTTGTTTAATTTGAAGACATACAAGCTTTAAGTGTCAGTCCTACAGAGGTTTTGCAGCTCTTGCATGTCACAATGATCCAATACGGGCTAAAAATTTCCTGGTCTTATTTGTTGTCAGACAATGTATATTTCTCATGAATTTAGGTTTTTTCATTACATTTCTAATTCGGCTGTTTGTGGACTTATTGAGCATGAGGCCTCCAGTCTTTAACACATTTCTGTATAGCACTATAGACAATATAATACTCATTGGCCAAGGGCAAAGCCTATGTGCAGCAAACTTTAAGGGTTCATTGGTATTCAAATCTTCATCAAGTTTCATCAAATGCAGCCTGATAGGTTACTTTCCTCATGTTAACGGAGGACAAGATACGCGCTGTACAGAGCTGTAAAAGCTTGCAGGTAAACATGTCAATGCTATTTAAATTTAGCAGGAAGCAATCACGTTGAAGTGTTGTTGGGGAGGTACTGAGGTGAGGTGGCTAAAACGATTTCAAACAGATCTCCATCGGAGTTATTAATCCCTGTTAGTTTAAACCTTGGCTTATCTCTGACCTTTCTGTCACCCCTTCCTATCTCTCCCCCCTCTCTTTATCTGTTATCCTGATTCAATCCAGTTTTTACACATTTCCCTCAAGCTTGGGAACATTTTACATCTTGCTCTCTGGAAGTTTCAGACCATTTCTGTGGGTTCATCATGTTCCACTTTGACATTTTGTCATATCATTAATTCTACGTAACTTATCAGCCCCCCCAGTAAGTTTAAGTTGATCTAAACTTCTAGGTTGAACTAAACTTACTGAAAATGCCTGCTTAACAATTTAGCAGGCACACTGCTAGAGAGAGATAGACAACAACTCAGTTTCTCGACGGAGCATTCCATGTATTTTGCATGACAAAGCTCTACCAGTTCATCTCTAAATTAGCATCTGGAGAAGCAACAAATGGTTGGTAAGATGTGTAGTCCTCAAATGCGGTCTTTCTAATGTAGGTATTCTCTAATGTTTGGTTAGAAGAGTCAAAACTCCCACAACACTTGTGCAAAGAATAACTTTACTATAGCCAATTTATTCCAACAAAACTGTTTTAAACTGCATACTGACAGCCTCCTTTGTAGTTCAGTGCACAAACTGAAATTGCTGAAGAACTTTTTAAAGAACAAAAATATAACCAATTCACACTAAACTGTATTGAAAGTTCCCCACTGAGTAGACATTACAGTCCAATTCAACTACCAGTCACAAATGATTGTGCAGAGTACACACCCAGCACTATGTGAAAAAATAACACAAAATTCTTAATCTTTCAGATGCAAACTTACACTTTGAACGCGTTAGCGTGGTTAGCTCGTTAACGCGTTAGCGCCATCCAGCCCCACGTACGGGGCGATCCGCGATAACTCGCTAACGGAGATTTGCCGCGTTAATAGAGTTATGGCGTTAACGTCATTTTAACGAGATTAACACTGACAGCATTAGTATATACACACTAGAAATGTTGCGATTTTGTAAAAGAATTTGTCCTCAAAAAAACGACATCAGGAGATGATGAGCTTGTCCTGATGCTTCAAAACAAGAAAAAGAAGAAACACTAAGATGTTTCATGGAGGTTTCATTGGGGAAAAACCTGTAAATGATAACACCCAGCAATGATGCAAAACTTTTTATGTCGCTAATGAGTTCAAACTGATGTATGAAAATGTCCAGAACTTCTGCAGGTTTGTTTGGTCTATGTTTTGGTGAAACCTAGTGGCAGGACGGAGTAGTTATCTGACCTATAGCCTGAGTATGAACACATCCAGATAGTTTTGCTGAATCTCAGCGATATCATGTGTTAATCTATCTATTTATCCCTCTGAAGCCGCTGAACATTCAGCTTAGTTAAGAGGAATTCTACTTATTTTATCCATTCATTTTCTTAAACTAGCCATACCAGTCGAATGTCAGGAGGCACAGTTATCTGTGGTCCACAACACCAACATCAAAGACATTGTATTCATTTAAACAATTTTTTTTTTGCCAGGCAAGTTTGCCACGTACTCAGTTAAAGGTTATTGTTTTGGCTCTGATATCAGCCTTCAGAGCGATTTAACCTCAGAAATCTTTCGCTGACATTCCACTGGTGTTTGTGATTAAAGTCATTTTTAGAGTATTTTAGAAGCCTTGGCAGGAGGTGGAGAGGTGAAGCTGCTCATTCTTGGCCACATTTTCAAGCAAACAGTGTTAATCACATCAATGCAAGCCTTTTGTTGCTGTGCATGTGTGTGTTTTAAAGGTGTGTATATCTGTTGCTTGCCCAGTGATTACTCATGTTCACACATAAGCTGACTCTATATGTGGTTCCAATGACAATAGCACCAGTGACTGTGTGCATACATGTGTGGCTGTGTGTTTAGGGATGGTTTATATGTTTGTGTGTGGGAGTGGATTTGGCCCCCTCACTTTTGTGATTGTGACTTTATTAAAGGTGTTTGTTCTGTCGGATGGCAAAGACACAGAGGAAGCGAAAATGGAAAGCTCATAATCTGCACATTATACACATCATGTGTCAAAATATAGAAGAGTGATTTATGTGACAATCCCAATCCATGACATTCTGCTGCTTTATGGTATCAAAGTGTAATGATAAATATCATTTATTATAAGCTCGGCATAAAATTACCGTAAGCTAGTAGCCAAATGTTGCTGAATGGGGGATTTGGTTGTTTATCTGTGGGTTCTTTCATCCCAGGGAACATTGCAAAAATACCCAATGAGACATTTAAGGCTATACTGAGGCTTGAAGGAAGGTAATGAGTTTTTTCCAGGGCAAATTGACTCGTATCGCGAGTGTTCTATATTCCTTAATATCAAAGTGATAACATACAGAAAGTGATGCTGTTCTACTGCATGTTCAAGGAAATGTGCATCTCATGAAACTTCCATTCGACGATGATTTTGATAGAACATCTGTCAATCATCTCACTGAATCAAAGGTTTTCTGTTAGCATACAGCATACACCAGTTTCTCTTAATGAGACTTTCACAAAGCAGAGTCAGAGTTTACGGTCCAGCTTAGATTTAGCTTTACACAAACACGAGATGTCTTTATTTCTATGTGGACACCAGACACTTAATTACAGTAGGTACACCTTGCTGTTACCAGGTTGGACCCCCTTTGCCTTCAGAAGTGCCTTATTTCTTTGCAGAATGGATTCAACAAGGTGCTGGAAACATTCCTCAAAGATTTTCATTCATACTGATATGAATGGAAGACACAGTTGTGCACACTCATGATGTGGATCTCTGGTTACATCCTTACCCAAAGATGTTCGATTGGATTGAGTTGCAGTGACTATGGAGGCTACTTGAGTACAGTAAGCTCATTGTGATGTTCAAGAAATCAGCTTGAGATAATTTGAGCTTTTTGACATGGGACATTATCCTGTTGGAGACAACCATCAAAGGATGGCACACTGTCATCACAAAGAGATGGACATGGTCAACAACAACATTAAGGTAGGCTGTGATATTTAGATGAAGATCATTGAGTGGGAAGGCTCTGGCTTACTCTCTGCCATTCTCTGATATTGATAAAAGTTTTAGGCTACTCTTTCATGCAACATTCATGTACTTTGCTCTAATGAAGGAGTAATTTTGACTAAAGTGCAATAGGAATCAATAAAATTCAAATGATTCTTCATTGAGGAAAATATTCTTGGTATAAACTGAATGTATACCAATTGAGTAAATTTTATTTGACCAGACTGAATGCTTAAAGCCCTCATAAATGAATCCAAATACAAGTGCGCTTTCTTTTGATTTTCCATTATGTAGCCCTCCATTTCTTTCTTTTTTATGCCTTTCCTCTGTGATTTGCGTCTCTGCTGAAAGAGCTGGTGAGGGATGACCGAGCAGTGAAGGCAGAAATGAAAAACACTGGAAGTGTTTAAACTGTAGAACAATCTATTTTTCCCCTTTTCTTTTACAACAGTGGCCCAGTATGCAATATTTACAGTGAAGATCAATTTGGTGAAAACTGATGAAAAACCAAATCTAAGAAAAAGAATCAAACCAAAGAAAATAACTAGTCTTTAACTTGAAGCTGCTCTACGCCATATGAGTTGGGCCCCTAACAGTACAGCCAATATGGTCTTCATCTGACACACAATGAATCATAAGAGGAGCTACAGTGCCTGCATATATAGTCAGGAAACAGCAAATAATAATTAGTACTAAAAACATTTTCAAAAGAAAAAATTAATATGTTAACATAGGAAAAACCTTTAAAAATGTTGTTAAGGGAACGAAAAGACCCTCAAACTGCTTACAATCAGCACATTCTAGAAACAACTGGGAAAACTCATACCATAGGCACGTTTTTCCAGGAATCAGATTTAATGAAACAAATTCATCAAATACAAATCTTTAAACTTTTGATTTTGGCAACAATACACAAAAACACAGCTAGGTTACAACCGCTGCGTACGTCCCATTCTCCTTAAAATGAGGCACAATTCAATAGAAAATAAATGGCTAAAAGGTGACAGTATCTCAAACCACCACCGTGTTTCACAGCTGGTGCTTTGATTGGTTTATTTTAATGGGGGAAAATATTCCTGCACAAACTGGCTTTTGATTTAAAATCTGCAGATTTTCGCATTATCATCCAACACAATAGCAAAGTGACTCTCTCAGAGGTTCCATACAGGTTTCATACAGCATATCTCTCCAACCTGATCATAATGTTGTGAATTTAAATATTTAGGAAAGGCAGAAGAATCTACTTTTTCTCTCTCTTCTTTTTCAAACATAGGAATAAAACTTCACAAATTTATTTGTGAAGGAATTCTGTTTTATTTTTTAATTTATACCCCTGCCCAATCCCAAAAATGTTGGTGGAAATGTAAAACTTCTGACCCTGACTTATTGTTAAAGAAGTGACCATGTTTATGTGTGGTGATAATAGAAAGCACATGGAAGAGTAGCTAAGCCTTTGAAAAAAAAAAGTTCTACTACCAGCCAAAATATTAAGTTGTTTTTAACAGATCACACTCCTGAGTGGAATTATACCTGCCCCGATATTTACCCTGCTTCATAAATGCTCTCATTGTGGTTATCCCAGGGTGTTATGCCATACACCTCGCTCGCTGGATGCCCAGAAATGATGGCATGTAATTGAGCTACTGTAATTTGTAGTGATTGACCCAGAGGGCTGGCTATTAGCAATTGTCAGCTGTAGTGATAGATCCCTTTAGCATTATGCCACAGCCGTCCCCAGTGTCCGCACCCGCTTAACTTGTTATTTATAGATCATGTCAGGCCTGTAATAAACATAAAGCATAAACTGCAGCTAATGTGCCTCTAATGAAATCTGGACATGAGCAAGTTTATGAATTGAAATAATTCACTGGGCTGTTCTGCTGTGTCACTGGGTGCCTCTAACTCAGAAAAGGTTAGCTCTATGTGCTCATTTGCATGGTGTTAATGTAGCACGAAAAACACAATGCAGTCAAAGGGAATGGCGTATGCAGTCCTGTAATGTTACTCTGCCTTTGGATAAGTGGTTGAATAAACCACATTCAGTCATGTTTTTCAGCCACAAGTATGACCTCCATACACTTCACATGTCTGAGGAGAGAATTATAAGGGAGCCATGTCGGATCCTTGAAATCTCCTTTTCAGGTTGCCAGAGGTTTTTTTTTTTTTTGCTGTAAAGAGCTTTTACTGTGATAAAGCTTAGAACTCAAGGGCTAGATAGGTGGTATTTGTTCTACAAAATATACAACAAATAACAGGTTAGAATAAAACGTTCACTTTTCACCTTCAAACATATAAAATATGCCAAAAACCCCATCACTGCATTCTTTTACAGAAGTGCGTAACTCATCTTGGAATTATTGCAGCACTGC
Organism: Maylandia zebra; assembly: GCF_041146795.1. Taxonomy (NCBI): domain Eukaryota; kingdom Metazoa; phylum Chordata; class Actinopteri; order Cichliformes; family Cichlidae; genus Maylandia; species Maylandia zebra. The sequence goes on along the minus strand of NC_135179.1, from coordinate 30,698,375 downwards.
TGAGGAGATTTTGTCATAAAGAGCAGCTTTTGTGTTTATCCGACTGCATTTTTAGTAGGACTAAAGTCAGAAGCTACCAACTCTCAGAGTGCTGACATTTTCTTTTTTTATGGATTGAAGTGAGTTGTTTTCTCATTTAAGTCATACTTTAACTTGAGACAAATGTGGAAATGTTCCAGATTTAAGTGCTTTATAGTCAAGCTCTATGGCTTAAAACATAGAGAAGTGCCAGAATACTGTAGCTTCCTAGTAATGGCATTTATGGCATTTCTATTTTTGCTATAACCATGAAACTATGATTTTGTAGGCTTGGCTACAGCCACCTTCTGGTAATACACAAGAGAAAATCAGGAGGAACAGCAGTGACCTTGACAAAAAAAACTGTGAATTTTAGTTCCTTTTGCACAAAATACCCAAACTTCCATTGCAATTACATTTGCAGCTAAATTACACTACATTACATTTTTAAATAACTAAAACGTAATTTTGTTTTTAACAAAAAATTTAGGCATCTAAGTTCTTTGAGTTCCTTTAGTTTCCTTTAGTCCTTTAGTTCCTTTAGCCGCTTTCATGGGTAAAAACCCATGAAAGCGGCTCCACATGGTTTACAAAGCATCAAATTGTCCTTGATATTATATGTAAAATGTGTCCATAAGTCTACTTTCTTCCTCCAAAGTGTTGACATTTTGTTGCGTTTTCTTGAGAAGATGATGTGAGTTAGCTCAACTCTGGCGCGTGGGCAGATCAAATGTATGAATCTAAACTCTGATTGGACCACTTCCAAACTTGTCCCTCCATTTTACATACCTTAGTTCTGATTGGGTCTTGTGTCTCAATATATCAATATATTTCATCAGTTTTTACACTTGTACATTTGTCAGAAAAAAATGGTTGCTGGCAAAAACTTTGATGAAAATTATTGGTCAACCAAATGAACACATAGTATTCACAATTAATACAGTTTACACTAACATAAATGAATCAAAACCACCTTTTCCATCAGCTAACTAAGAATATACTTAATATATCATAAACAATAAATAAATATACAATGGTGACTGTTTTCATACTCAGAGTTTCTGGCTCTCCTGAGGTTGTATTCTGATGTCATACATGCATTTCAGACACACAATAATACATTTTTATGTGTCTGAAATTTAAAGATGTTTTTAATTGTACCTTTACATAGTTTCATTATGTTGATCCTCTCAGTTCATCAGATATTAAACTGTTAGCAATACAATCATTGCAACAGTTCAACTTTTAAAAAATATGTATGTAATTCCCACGTACACCAAGTTCACATTGGTAGAAAATTAGTCAAGTTCATTGTGAATTCCTGTGTCGTAAATGCTTCAAATTCCAAAGAAAACATGAAAGTGAAGAGTAAAGTTGGTGCAAGTTAGGGTAAAATGTAAAAGGAGATTTTCGTCAACTCTGATTAAGGTAGTGCAGTGGCCTGTGTGTCTGTGCTGTTCAGGTTAGCCACCGCAAACGCTGCTTGTCAGAGTCACAGCCTGCACTGTCTTCTCCTAATTCTGCATATGTGTGGCACTATTTGTGCTCACATGCAGGCAATATTGTGTCCGTGTTTGTGTATGTGTGAAAATGTGTGTGCGTGCATTTAAATCTCCTGCTGCCACCCCCCATCTTATTGCTTTCTTTCACTTCTCGGGGAGAAATCCTCTTGATTCGCCCAGTCCCCGAGGCTAGAGCCCCATACACAGCAGATGTTCCACTGAAAAGGCCATGAATGTTTAATCATTTGTGTTATTGATGCTGCCTTTTTGTTTGTTAGAAAGTGTGAACGACTGTTATATGTCTATTTTTTGCATGTTACATATCTGTGTTTGAGCGCGTGCATGTGTGTGTAAAAGAGAGAGAGACAAAATAAACATCACTCTTTTTAATCCATTGCTTTTGAAAAAAAAAACCTCTTTACCTCACATGCCCTGCAATGAATGAATAATGAAGTCTATTAAAAATGTTATTCAGAATCATTACTGAGTGTGCTGTGTCAAATATCACATCAGTGCACTCACACAAAACAAGACAATCTCTTTTTTTTTGTCAAACAAAGTTAAACCCTACTTTTACCCGATCATGGATGAACAAACTGGGCTCCGTCTCTAAACTGTGATTTGTTGAACTTAAAGCTGCTGTTTTAGTATTTGAGCTGACAGCCAGATTTGATCATAATTAGACAGCATGCCGTGGGCTTTGATTGGCACGGTAATTGGATTGTCATTGGGGCTGAAAAGCTATTATCTTTGGATCATGCCCCATGAAATTTGTTGGAAAAACTTCTGTGGCCGTCATTAAGTCAGCCATCTTGGGGGCCTTAGCAAATGAGCTTTGTATTTTTTTTTTCTTTTCATTTTTAGGTAAAAGAAAGAGAGAGTGAGAAGAAGGGGGGTTGAGAAAAGAAAAAAAAATGAAAAGGTACTTGTGCACCGCTGGGACCCTTAGATCTTCCGAATCGCAGCAAAGACAATCTGGGCTCTATTGATTAATGATATTAGCATAGCAGGTAGCGCTAAGTCGAAAAGCAGCGTGCTGGGTTATTGCCCATTGCTCTCACCCACTTGCAAGTAACGTAGATGGGTGTGTGTGTATGTGTGTGCGTGTGTGTGTGTGTGTTGGGGGGTGCAGCAAGTGATGGAATGGGATAATAACAGAGAGGTGAGCCTGGAAGGAGTGTGAGGGAGGGGAGTGGTGGGAGGAAAAAGGGAAACTGCAGGGTGGCTTTTCATTTGCAATTGTTTATGTAAAGTATCAGGTGTGATGCCCATTTTAGGGGAATAAGTAGCAATACAAGGTAATGAAAATGACAACAGAAATGTGAGATATGAAATGGGTAGAATTTCTCAAAGCTATTGGGCAATTAAATCAACTTAGACAACTGTGAAACCTGGAAAACATCAGTAAACTTTCTCTCTTTCTGCCTCTTTTCCCGACCTCCCGGCGTTAACAGTGGAAGTACCTGTTTTTGCATATTATAGTACGCCACAAATTACAAAACAGAAACAGTTCACTGTTTATGCTTTCACATATTTCTACAAAACTGAAAAAGAAAAACAGAAATGGGAAGTATTGATGTAAAAATACTTTTTTTACAGTACAGAATTTTTTAGGTGTCTGCACTTCTGACTTCTTTTTCACAGATATCTGTACTTTTTACCCCTTATATATTTCAAAATAGGCTTCTTAATCAAGGTTTAATGTATTTGAGGGAAGATTATACTTCACATCTCTTCATGCCTTCAAACATTTCACTGATCTGAGTATAAATGGAGGAAATAACAACACATAAAAGACAATCCTAGCATATTACCAGACCTTATTGTACACAAAGAGATGAAACAGGCAAAACTATGTAATTTATGCAACACCGATGGCGCTATATTCAAGAGTTAAAGTGGGCCGGAACTATAAGACACAGCATTTCTCTACATATTTCCATAAGTTGCGATACTTCAGCACTAGCTATAGAAGAGGCGCGAGCATAAATGGAGTAATATGTTGTGGCAGGTCCTTTTCAATGCAACAGCTCAACAAATATCAATAAATATTTTTTTTCTGTGCAGTCTGTTGCAGTTTGTTCCCAGCCACCTCTGTCTGTCAATGTCCTTCTTCCCCCACTCGTGAACAGAATCATAAACTCTTTAAATTTCTCTACTTGGAGCGGGAACTCTTCCCTGACCCAGAGTGGGAACTCCACACTTTTCTTGTTGAGAACTATGGCCTCGGACTTGGAGTGTCTAATTCTTATTCCCACCACAAACTCTTCCAGTCCAAGCTGGAACAACAGTTTTTAACCTGGGAGAAAGATATAGCGACAGTTGGTTCCAACAATAACCAGAGTGCCAGATTTTATCATTACTGAAACATTCACCCATTTACCAACAGACATAAATTCTAATTAGAAATAGAATTGGATTCACATAAGAAATCTACTTACATTACCAAACTCTAGTGACTTGTGTCTTTTTTGCAGTTATCCTCCTGAAAGTCTTTTTAAAAGGTTGTAATAACTATGATGTGGTCAGGGGCGACTCATCTGGTTGAAAACAAGAAATCTGACTCCAGTGGAAAAAACAGACCTCAGCGTTGTGACTTGAATAAATTAGTCATAAAGTGTCCATGGTTTTATCATATATTGCGTTACATTGTAGCACAAGTGTGCTCAATTGTGCTACATTGTAGCTACAATGTAGCAATTGTGCTACATTGTAGCATAATATGTGATAAAATGAGGGTACGGCGTCCCTTGGTTTCTCAGCAACAATTACACCTCACTCATGATGTCTCATTTTAAAATGACAATATGGTGACAGTGAAAGTGTTTTTTCACACTATTAAGTATTAGTAGGTATTAGTATGCATAAGGTATAAATGCATAAACTCCCTGCCTGAGCCTGGTTAGGGTTCCATCTTTCAAAAGGGAGTTTTTTCTTCCCACTGTTGCCAAGTCCTCACCCATACGGGTTGTCTGATTGTTGAGATTATTTTTTAATTTAATAGAAACAAGTCCCAAAAAAATAATTAGTGGTCATTCTTGAGCCATTGCATTTTTTTTTATTAGCACTATTTATGTGGGCACATCATATTTAAGCTGGGATTTCCTTACCTGGATGACTGAGCATCCTAATTTTTTAGAAGGTCACGGTGTACATTACAGCCCATGTGCTCACAGCATTTGTTAGAGTTAAATTGTTAAATGTTTGTCATTTTTATGTTTACCATTTGTACAGTGTTTTAACTCTGATGAAAGAAATTCCACTGTCCTTCCCCCCAGATTCTCGAGGTTCTGGTTGGGGCTGTAATGTTTTATTGCAGATATATCCTATCTGGAAGATCTGCTTCTTTTGATGTAAGCTTCCTGCGTTTACGACCCTTTGGTCAGCAGGAGGTCTGACACACACACACTCTTACAGAAGTTCACACATATACATTTACATACAGTCCTTGTCTTTGTAACCAAAGGGGGTTGCAAGGGGAGGTGTTTAGTAAACTATTGTTTGAAGTTTGTCAATAAAAGGCAGCGAGAGGAGGCCACCATCGTGGTCATTTGTCGTGCTGGACACAGATGAGAGGCCTCCCTTGCGCAAGTAATGGATCGATTGACTGTCTTGTTTTCTTCACGATGAATAAGTCTCTAGAATTAGCGGGGTTTGTGGAAACACAGACCCAACAGCATCCAACACACCAAATATTTGAAAACTCTGTTTTGGATTTCAGTGTGCACATTAAGCCTTGGCTCAGGACCTTTTCATAGCAACTAATCCAGATCATGCGCCAACATATTATTGACTAAATGCGTGTTCTGGATAAAACGTCTCATTGTTTCTGTTGGCTAAAGTTTGGCCTGTTTTTTGGCATCTTCTTTTTGCTGTGTAATGGTGTTTGTCTCTGAGGTGGGCGGATTGAGCCAAATTTCAATAGCAGTGATACCAACACTGGTCTGGTAATGGATTGATACTAGCGCAGTAGGATGGAAATTTTGTTTCTATCCTTGAAGATCAGTATGCATTTCACTGAATTGTGTTAAATACATTTTTGGGGGGAAATGAAAAAGAGAATAGATAGACGTGCACTATGAAATATTTCTCAACCTCTTGGTGTTGACTGTCTGTGACTTCCCGGATAATCATGTCAGATTTAACAAATGGATTGCCTTATTGCAGTCAAATTGCTAACTTTACACTGATACACATGCATATGTATGTCACCACATCTCGGGAAAATGGTTCCCTAAGAGACAGTCTCACCAATTCCCTACAGGGGAACCCTACAGGGTACCAAATGTAGAACCAGATAATGTTCCCATATAGAATAATAATAATTATGACAATAATGTATTTGAATACAGAACTGTCATGCTTTGAGAAGCATAACATAGAGTCCTTGCTGGTGTGTGTGTGTGTGTGTGTGTGTGTGTGTGTGTGTGTGTGTGTGTGTGTGTGTCAGAGAGAGTGGTGTTCCACACACATTTTGATTTGTGAGTGTGTCATTAAAGCAAGATAACAAAAATTGCTTTGCATATGTGAAAGCAAAAGGCAGTATCTGAAAAAGTAAGTCCTATAAGCTGCACTTTCTCCACTCACAAAAGGATATGCATAAACTCTTATGTTAAATGTCGAACAAAACAGTATTTAACAGCATGTCTGGATAGTTTCCTCTTCATTGCAAGTTAAGGACATTGTTGCTGCTTGTCACTGACACAGGAAGCTCTAGACATTGGTCAGGCAACCTGTCATTGTCTGCCAGGTCTCAACTCCACTTATTTGAGCAGCTGAAATGGACCATTTGACTGTGTTTGTATTGTTGGTGCCTTTTGAGCACCTGAAAAATTGTCTGGTTTTCTCTGTTTCTAACTGTACCAATAAACTATCCAAAAAGTCTGTGCTTGAGGTTTGGTTAATAAAATTATAGCAGTTTAATAGCTACTAGTTAGTAAAACAAACAGCACAGCACCAGTACGTTGATGAGTGCAACTTGCCAACTGTACTTGCTTGCCTTAGCAAGTGCTTTAGCCATGCATCTATCCATCCATTTTCTTCTGCTTATCCAAATTCATAGTTGCAGAGAGGTTGGAGTCGATCCCAGCTGTCAAAGGGTCAGAAGTAAACCCTGTACAGATTACCAGGGAGACAAACAATCATTCATGCTCATTTACACGTATACCTTGGAATCACTAATAAACCTAACAAGCATATCTTTGTACTGTGGGACAGAGTGCACACAGACATGAGAGGGAACATGCAAACTCTACAGCTGACCGGAGGATTCCAACCTAGGATCTTCTTGCTATGAGGCAACATTGCTAGCCTCCACGCTGCTCTTTGTCCAAATCATTCAGTCATTTTTGCCTCCAAAAAAATGCGGCATCCAATCTATGAATGTTGAGACCTCAGAATGTGAAATCCAGAACTAAGGTGCAATGACACAGTAGCATGTTCATCTTTTATGTACAGTCTATGTGTGAAAGGTGTAATGCAGCAGGAACGTGTTTTGTCAGTAGCAACTCTCTCTGTTTCCTCTCTTTCATTGTGTCTGTTCATGAAAGTTTGTATGCAGGCACTGTTGATCGTGGCCTATCAAGTGTCATCTGATTTGCATTCAGTGGATGCGTCATTATTCACAACATTTGATGTCCACAAAAACACATTAGACCTCCCTGTTTTGGTGCGGAGTGGCGTTGGCCGCAACCGCCCAGACATCATTTGTGCACCCAGATAGTCAAATGTAAATTGATATGTAAGAAAATGCCCCATTAACTTTTTCATTAATGGTTATAATGCATTCTGAGTGTCATCCGCGGGGCGGTGCGCTTCCCTGAGCAAGGCCGCACACACATGTGCTGCACACACGAACAACAAGGTCCCAAATACACAGAGAAACAGGCGCACAAATGTATGCTGATAATTCACTGAGGAAATCATGAAACACACTAAGAGAGAATTATTTACACACCTCCATCACTAAACTTCACATGTATTTATCTGAGTAGAATACCATTTTAAAGCAATTGTTTTATCACCTTTTCTTTTGGATTTTATCAATTCAAGCTTACAGATGTGTTAACAGGTATCTGAATGGACTCATGGTGGGATTAGTTTCCACATCCTTCCATTCGAGTTGCAGACCAGTGGCCTTGAGTGTGAGATGGCTCACCTGTGTTGTCACGCACAGACTCTCAGGTTTCTATGAGCTTGGAATTTGTGCTTTTTCTTTGCTAATGAATTTGACAAAGATACACCAATTAGATCAGTCCCAACTTCTGATGACTTTGTATAAAGACTTGCTCTCTTGATAACTCTCTGCATTCATATTAATAGATTGAACTTAAGAACTTAGTAATTGAGAAAAATGCAGGTTATGAGTGTTGTTGTATGAGGTTTTTTTTTTTTATAGATTTTGATTTTACTTATTTATTTTTTTACTATGCAATATAAAGGAGGCCTCTTTAGGTTAATTACAGTTATAGTTTACTGCTGATTGATAAATGCAAGTTATTCACATCCTCCCTTTGTTTCTACTGCACATCCCTGTTTGGTGTACAGTTTTATGCAGTTTCACTTAATTTAGCTTTTATATATTATATGTACTGTTTGTATATTGTTTTTAATGTGCATTCTGTTATTAGCATTGTTCAATTCTTTTCTTCTACTTTGTTATTTGGCCACAATTGAATGAGCTGGTGGATCAGTAAGGTATGCTAAGTCCAAAGTCAGCATCACAAAGGTGGCGAGATCATCACGATAACTCATACTAAACACATTAGCCTGCTGACCTGTTGGACACATGCTTGCATTGCCTGACAGGTTGACAAGTGGTTGCTGGAGGTTGTTGACAGTTGCAAGCTGAAACCGACTGCAAAGAGATACACAGTACTGCACTGAAAAGGTTCTTGTAACTGCTTTGGTGGCTAGTAGGTTGCCATGGCCACCTGTAGTTTGAACAGAAGAAACCTGCTCTGCAAACTCACTGATTAGTGAAACTGTGAAAAGTGTGATGTAAATGATGTAAATGTTTCCCTTCAAAGTAAAAGTTGCATTTTTGGAAATGTGTTGCTACAGTGGTAAAGGTTTTTACTTTGAAGGTTATATCTACCAGGCTGTATTTCCAGTTTGCATCATAGTATTTTTTAGGTTTCACTACCACTCCATACATAATTGGCAAGTGCTTGCAGACATTTTGTTCATAGGGCTACACCATAGCCACAGAGTAGATTTAACACAGTACATCAATCTATGTGACAGTGTCATACCCACATGCGATGTTTTATTAAATCAGGTTTAAAGTTTCACATGAGAAACATTACAAATAATTGCTCCCTTGTCTTCTTCTTTCCCTTTATATTCTTTATAGATCTCTATCAGTAGTTTCTCTAATCATGTGATTAGTTCATTTTATGCAGAAGAGGAGTCAAACAATAGATTAAGTGGGAATACAAACTGAAGTAGAGACAAACAAAGTTTAGGACCTCCAGTGTGACACCCTTTATGTTATCTGTCAACTAACACAAACAGCTACAGGGTGTTGAAGCTGCTTCATAGTTCACTCCTCAGGTGACAGCAGAAAACAAATAGAACAGTTGGATAATGGCTTGTGTTATGTTTCAGTTGTATTCTTTTACTTAATCGTCATGGATGGAGGTAGCTGTCTTTTTGTCCTCTATCCTGGTTCTTTACTTTATCTTTCTGCTCTTTGTGTTTATAAGAACATTTTGTGTTTTTGTATATATTTTCTTTGCTGTTCGCATGTTGTTGCTGTGTATTAGATTGAAAAACAAAACACCCAAGAAACTCTCTGAAAAGAAATGTGGTCAGATTCCAGGTTTTGTCTTTTCAGTACCGACACCATTTGTTATAATTGCTCATCAATGCAGCTTAAACTGGACCTTTTTCAACCAGTGTGGACAAACTGTAATAGTGAAACATTTACATTTGAGTTTCAGTTAATGAAATCATTGCATTTTGTGAGGCAAACGTATCTTCAAATGTTTTATTTTTTAAACCATGTTTTTAAAGTCCTGGTTACAGCAAATAGAAAAAAAATAATTAAAAATATTTATCTGATAAACAATTACATGAAGAAAATCAGTCATTTTAATTATAAGTTGTCCTGTTATCTCCTTTTCAACGTGTAGTACCTCCCACCTGTTTTTCTTTTTTTTTAATTTGTCTGTCCACACACAAGCTAACAGCATATATACACAAACACACCAATACTCCCACCAGCAATCACCGCCAGAGGTAATATGTCTATTGTTCGACCAGCACGTCAAGCACTTATCCCTGAGTGTTTGCAGGCTGCTGAAAGGAAAGAATTAAAGGTGAGTGTGTATGTGTAAATCATTCACACACACAGGTCGCTAGGCTGCAAAACCATGGCAACATTTACGGGATCAAGCACGAGTGGCAACTGTGTGATTTCAGTTTATTCTGACGTTTGTGTGTTTATGAACAGGTTGAAGCATGGAGACTGTAGATAACTTGGCACAATAACTAAGTTGGCCATGGAGCAGATGGAAACAAAAACAATAAAAAAAGAAACAAAACAATGGTGCAGATATTAGAGAAGAGCACAGTGAGATCCATGGATGCTTAGGTGAAGTTATTATCCAGTTATGGCACGCATAATGGCAACAAAGCTGTACGGTAAATTACAAACAGAAAACAAAGACCTGAGTTTTATGGGAGCCTTTGAGTCGCTTCAGGCATCTTAACTTTTTGTTGAAAAGGATTCTTCTTCTGCTTTTTGATTAAATGATGGTGTAGACGTCTATGAAAAGAAAGAATGAAAAGAAGAGTCAGTGTCATGTACAAATCTAGTGGCTTTCACCTGCACAAACTATTTTTACATTACAAACTGCATTCTGGAATAACAGCACAGATCATTACAATTTGCCTTTAGATATATTTTAAAAAATGCTTTTATTTTGGTTTGATTTTAGGACGCAAGCTGGAATGAAAAGCTTGGTGGTGGGCTGGATCCACACCTGGACCATATTTCACCAGGGTGCATACTAGAGAATGGATTGGATCATAGGTGAAAGTGTATTCTTACCTGGATAATGGTGAGCATATATATGTATATCTACATATCTATATAAATGTATATATATTTATGTGTTAATTTATGCTTAATTACCGGTAAACTGAACTTTAGTTAATAATTATTTGCTATTTACAGTTAAGTGATAATTAATGTTTACTTACCATCTTTAACATCTTTAATCAATGGAAACTGATGTTTATGGTTTTTGATGTATTTCACTCACAGTTTAGTTTTATAAGCACCCAAACAAGCTTTAGGAAGAGCTCAAGGGTGTAAATGCTCATAGGACTGTAGGACTTTAGTGTAATTATGCTTAATAAAAAGAGCTAGGTTTAACCCTAACCCTGAGGTGTCCTTCGTCCAGGTATCTACCTGTGAATGACTGGAATAGTGAGTAACGATTGTGTCACAGCATTGATGCTAAAGTAAACCCTGTGACTATTTCTGCCAACAGTATTTGAAGTGCTCTAAATGAGAAGGGGATCAGTGATGAGTTGAAAAACCATTATCACAAAACGACAGTCGCATTCCCTAATCATTAGTACATATTATAGAATAATGTAAAATGTCCTTCAGAATGTCATATTTATTCTCTCTTATCAGCAGTGATACAATAGATAATATCCTTCCATAGATTCAGCAACTGGCATATTCTTTTTTACAAGGCCATCCTTGATCTGCTCCCATCTGACTTTGTATAGTTTGCTGTACGCAATTTTGTGGACACTCTTGCAAAACATATTTTAAATTTCATGATAAAAATGCATTAAAAATACCTTTGATGTTATTAACGAGAACACATTCAAAACTAAATGAACTACACATGTGTCTCATAAATCCCTAAGATGCACCAGAAGGGCCGTCAAAGCTGGTCATATATGCCTGGACAATCTTTGAGTGCATTTCCTAAAAAAGAATATAGTCAATGTAAATAGAGCCTGCAAATCTAAATAGACATTGCTACTCGGCTAAAGGAACATAATCTAAAATTCTGGATAGTTGCTTTCATGCACTGCAACATTACTGAGTGATTTTAAGGTGAAAGCCAGGATGAATATACTACATACTCGTGTAGTATGAGTAAGCGTTTCGGTTGTCTCTGGTGTCTGTACTGCTGTTTTATATTTGCTGCATCTGTTTCTGTTCATGGCTTCATGCACCAATAAGACAAGTGGTTATTAAAAAAACAAAAAAAAGAAAAAAAGTTTGTGGGAACAGAAGAGATTTTAAATTCTCCGGATTCAGCCCTAAAAACATAAAAAGGGACAATAATTCAGACTAAACAGGAAGCCACATTAATAGCTGTCCCCTGTCGGGCAGCTATCAGTCAGTGTTAGCGAATCCACAAAAGTTTGGCAGCCATCGCATGAACAGCTGGAGTTGTGATCATTCTTTCCATTTTCTTTGACACCTACTTAGAATAGATTAATGAAAAATGAAACGCCTTTCAGATGTTCTTTCTGCACTTGCTCACTCACTCCGCTTCACTCGTGCTATTAAATGTACTGTTAAGGAGTGAAGACATTAACAAAGTGCAACAGATAATGTGGACATTTTGTGCGTAAGCCGCGATATGAGAGATGTATTAATGGAGGGAAATTATTGCGCATTCAATTACGCCACAAAGCCTTCCAGAGAGGTTTGTGCGATTTTGCCGCGGCCTGTCACGACGGGGGTCCCCCCCCACCGCCACCACCACTACCACCACCTCGTCTGACTGATGAGCACCCTAATCTGCTAATGCTAATCTCAGCAAACGGAGTGGAGGTGGTTTCGATGTGTGTGTGTGTGTGTGTGTGTGTGTGTGTGTGTGTGGCGATGGTGGCGGCGGTGGTGGGGGGTTATCTGACGAGCCAAACGCCTCGACTCGCAGCTCGCTAACGGTGGCCAATAAAATTAAAGAGCCGGTGTGTGCCCGGGCGGCAGGGGAAGACGAGGGAGGAAATCAGAGATAGATAAACAAATAGAATCATAAAAAGGCAGGGCGCTGGTGAAGTGGTAATTCAGTGGGAGTTCATTAGGGGAGAGATGGAGGAATGAGGAGTGGAGGGCTAAACTGTGGATGACATTACCTCTAATGTGGCTCCCCTGCAGAGTTTGTGATAGGGTGGCCGTTCCCGGCGAAAATAGGGTTTTTAGCATGACGCCACGCTCACAAAGACAAACTCCCACTAAATAGGATTTTTTTTTCTTAAGCATTGTACTATTTTATTCCCGAAAAACATCTCCAAATGGGGTTTTCAAATGCGCTCAGGCATACAGCCAAGTTGAGACAACATGGACAAATGAGTTTTGTGGTGTGGCAAATTTGTACAGCGCAATGATGTTTGGAGCACTGAGCCTAAAGCAACATTTTTCTGTCATAAAAAAGAAAAAGAAAAAAACAGACCACCCATCAGTTGCATTCCATCAATTATACTAATATGAAACAGGACTTGTTCTGGACAGAGTGCAATTGTTGTCTGTCTAATGTGAAGCTGCTCAACATTCACTGACCAATTAACCTGTCAGCACTTTTTCTTGATGCTGAAATGTTCATTTTTCCTCCTCATTTTTCATGTCAGTGAGCATCATTTAATCACTTAAAGGGTCACTTCACCCAATTTACCAAAAAAGATATTTTCTCCCGTAGGTCTATCTGTATCTATCCATGAAGAAAGATTTGGATTTATTTGTTGAGATTGTCATTGTTCCCCAGACCTCTTTCTCTACCCTGTGCCTAATGTATTTCCACTTAACTTTTCAAGCCCTGTCATTTTTTACCTTTCTAACACATACCCTCGGGCATCCCAGTCCCCTGGCCAATCCCTTCTTATATACACCCATGTGTAGACAAGCTTCTACAGTAAGTCTGTCACAACCAAATCTCACTTCTTAAGAACGTGGTGACACATAATGTTAAAGGAAAATGGCAAAGGAAACTCAGCTGGGATCTTTATAGTGTTTTTCTGTTACATTTATAGATAATGGTGGCTCTAATCAAACACAAGATTCTTAAACTCTCAGTAAGGAGACCAGATCTATTTTCTTACTCCTCCCAGTTCAAGTTATCTATGGTGGGTGCTGCAGGACAAACAACTCTGGCTGCCATTCATCTGTAGTGAGTGTAGTGCTGTTTTTGCAGTTGTTAGCTGCTGTTGGCTGCTGTTAGTAAACCTTTCTTTGAAGTGTATGTAACAGTTATGTTGCCCCTTTCCTTTGCATTTTCGCTCCTTTGCTGAATGGGACCCTGCTGATAAAACTGATAAAACAGTTATGAACCTTCATATCTTGAGTATGAAGGTGCAGACGCAAATTAAAATGAGTCTCCATGGCACTCAAACACCTATGAGCTCTCTTCTCCTCCATGTTTGGTCTACTATACAGTGGGGCAAAAAAGTATTTAGTCAGCCACCGATTGTGCAAGTTCCCCCACCTAAAATGATGACAGAGGTCAGTAATTTGCACCAGAGGTACACTTCAACTGTGAGAGACAGAATGTGAAAAAAAAATCCATGAATCCACATGGTAGGATTTGTAAAGAATTTATTTGTAAATCAGGGTGGAAAATAAGTATTTGGTCAATAACAAAAATACAACTCAATACTTTGTAACATAACCTTTGTTGGCAATAACAGAGGTCAAACGTTTACTATAGGTCTTTACCAGGTTTGCACACACAGTAGCTGGTATTTTGGCCCATTCCTCCATGCAGATCTTCTCGAGAGCAGTGATGTTTTGGGGCTGTCGCCGAGCAACACGGACTTTCAACTCCCGCCACAGATTTTCTATGGGGTTGAGGTCTGGAGACTGGCTAGGCCACTCCAGGACTTTCAAATGCTTCTTACGGAGCCACTCCTTTGTTGCCCGGGCAGTGTGTTTTGGATCATTGTCATGTTGGAAGACCCAGCCTCGTTTCATCTTCAAAGTTCTCACTGATGGAAGGAGGTTTTGGCTCAAAATCTCACGATACATGGCCCCATTCATTCTGTCCTTAACACGGATCAGTCGTCCTGTCCCCTTGGCAGAAAAACAGCCCCATAGCATGATGTTTCCACCCTCATGCTTCACAGTAGGTATGGTGTTCTTGGGATGCAACTCAGTATTCGTCTTCCTCCAAACACGACGAGTTGAGTTTATACCAGAAAGTTCTACTTTGGTTTTATCTGACCACATGACATTCTCCCAATCCTCTGCTGTATCATCCATGTGCTCTCTGGCAAACTTCAGACGGGCCTGGACATGCACTGGCTTCAGCAGCGGAACACGTCTGGCACTGCGGGATTTGATTCCCTGCCGTTGTAGTGTGTTACTGATGGTGACCTTTGTTACTTCGGTCCCAGCTCTCTGCAGGTCATTCACCAGGTCCCCCCGTGTGGTTCTGGGATCTTTGCTCACCGTTCTCATGATCATTTTGACCCCACGGGATGAGATCTTGCGTGGAGCCCCAGATCGAGGGAGATTATCAGTGGTCTTGTATGTCTTCCATTTTCTGATGATTGCTCCCACAGTTGATTTTTTCACACCAAGCTGCTTGCCTATTGTAGATTCACTCTTCCCAGTCTGGTGCAGGTCTACAATACTTTTCCTGGTGTCCTTCGAAAGCTCTTTGGTCTTGGCCATGGCGGAGTTTGGAGTCTGACTGTTTGAGGCTGTGGACAGGTGTCTTTTATACAGATGATGAGTTCAAACAGGTGCCATTCATACAGGTAACGAGTGGGGGACAGAAAAGCTTCTTACAGAAGACGTTACAGGTCTGTGAGAGCCAGAGATTTTCCTTGTTTGAGGTGACCAAATACTTATTTTCCACCCTAATTTACGAATTAATTCTTTACAAATCCTACCATGTGAATTCATGGATTTTTTTTTCACATTCTGTCTCTCACAGTTGAAGTGTACCTCTGGTGCAAATTACTGACCTCTGTCATCATTTTAAGTGGGGGAACTTGCACAATCGGTGGCTGACTAAATACTTTTTTGCCCCACTGTATATGTGGCTGGCTACATAAAAAGTGATTAGGTGTTTAAAATCAATGTACACACTAACATCTGAACGAGTCACATTAAATGTCACCCAAAATTGTGTTGGTTGTAGGTAAGCATGATCAGGAATCAGATGAACTAATCTTAATGCAGTGAACTGATGCATTTCTTCATATCCAATTCAACTATCTCATAGAGACTACGCTATTTAAGCTCCTTTATTCCATATTTGGTGTGCTTATGCAAGCCGCTTTGCAACAACTGCTCAGAGATTACCTCCTCCATTCATGCAGCATGTGAATGCATGTGAGCATTGTCTTAAATGTTTGATTCCTGCTCTGTTCTGACAGGAACTCCACACTCCAATAGAAAAAAAATCAAACAGGTATTTTTGGTTAATTGAATTTTTTTCATAATGATTTTGTTCCTCACTTCATATGATCTTCCTTCATCCCACAGAGAATACACAAAAACCAACATAGTTACAGAAAATATGTTTACAGTTAGGGCTGGGTTAATTTTTACTTGTTAAACGTCTTCTAGTTTCTAAAACTACGCTTGTTTAGCTAAAATGTCATGCGACCCTACCCCCTAGTGCTTCCCCAACTAATGTGAGTATTTAGTAGTTATATACAAAACATACAGTTTGCTAATATTTCCTCCCCTAACTTCAGCCAGTCACAGCAGATGGCCCCGCCCCTCCATGAGCCTGGTTCTGCTGCAGGTTTCTTCCTGTTAAAAGGGAGTTTTTCCTTCCCACTGTCGCCAAAGTGCTTGCACATAGGGGGTCATATGATTGTTGGGTTTTTCTCTGTTGTATTATTGTGGTTGTGTTTTGGTGTTGTATAAATAAAATGGAACTGAATTGAATTGTGTGTGTGTAATGTGTAGTGCCTTTCCGACTTTCCCCTAGTTGCCTCTTTGCCATTACTTTGCTCCATTTTAAAGAGAAGCCTGATTATGGAAATTTAGGAGTGGCAACTTAAAAAGAACGCATAAAACATGAAGCATTCTATGTGAAATTAGTTAAAAAACAGCAAATTCAAAGATCTTTGAATCCAGTTTCTTTGTTCATCAATAGATGCCAAAGGGATTACAAGTGAAAGAAGTGCTAGCAGCACCAGCATTATCTGTCTCTGTTGTCTGCCATCTACCTCTGGATGTATTTGTGAGACGTCACTTCGTCTGTAAACAAATTTGTGTTGCTCTTAGCGTTCTGGCGGATTTGTTGTCTGGTGGAGTGTATTTAGCAGATGAAACGTGTTGTTGTGACAAGCATGATGGAACACATATGTCGCCGAGGGCCATCCTCCCTGCCTCCCGTCTCGTGGCTACATAAGCAACTGATTGTGTTTTTCGGAGGGAGTGTGCGGTGACGAATGTGAAGGCTGTTGTTTTGTCGTGTGAGCTGCTGGTGTCTCATGGTGCTTTAATGTTACCCGAAGCATGTGTGCATGTGTGTTGGTATGGGTAAGAGTTGTTTATTCCTTTCTTTCTCTCCATTATGATATTCTTCGTTTTCAGCCTAGCATCTCTACTCTTGTCTTCCTCTCCTTTTTTCCGTCCTTCTCTCCTCTTCTCTCCACTCCTCTTCTGTCCCTGACTGTTATCCAGCACTTTAGAGTAGATGTAATTGCTCAGACAGAGCAGGCGTTCAGAGCACTGTCGATGTAAATGCTGCTCCATGGCAGTGGCTGACTTAATGAACAGCAGGGCTCGCAGCCCTCTGGCAGCACTTAAACTTTAAAACATCTATTATTGAGGCGTGAGAAAAAAACAGAGTGGCCAGCACTGACCCCTCTCTCATCCCTCTCTTTTTATATCTCTAGTCATGCCAGTGGAAGGGTTGATGTTGTTGAAAGATAAAGGTGCTGTGTGTATCCTTTTTTAACTTCAGTATCCTTGTAATGTATCCTTTTTTAATCTCTGTTAATTTATTATAACCAGTGTTGGTCAAGTTACTTGAAAAAAGTAATCAGTAATTAATTACTGATTACTCCCCCCAAAAAGTAATCCCGTTACTTTACTGATTACTTATTTTCAAAAGTAATTAATTACTTAGTTACTTAGTTACTTAGTTACTTTTTAAAAACACGATTTACAACCTGAAGAGGTGATAAAGTGATAGATCTTTCAGCCCAATTCTACTTTTTCTACATAATCCATCATACAAAATGTAATCAAATGGAAAAGTCTCTTTTTTTAACTTGTTTTATCAGTTTTAATCTTTTAACTTTATGCATCAAGCAAAACATTTAATTATATGCAACATTCTCTGACTTGAATAAATTAGTTTAACATTTAAACCTATTTTCTACACATTCCAGCACATAAAATAAAATATTTTTTGTGTTTTCACTCACTCTTTCAAACAGATGCAAGTAAAACACAGCAGAAAATAAATAAAGTCAAAGACTCAGCGGTCCTTTTGCTCTATTTTCACCTGTAAAGCAGGAGCAGGGTAGGCGGAGGGTTACCCTGGTGTAGGTGTGCTGCGGTCAGTTGAAGAATCTGCGCGAGTGTCTCTGTGAGTTTCCCATCACGTCGTAGCTACTCGGTGCTTGCTCGGAAGTTTAGGGGTTTTTTTCGCTGTAAAAAGAAGTTTTCTTCCCACGCACGATGGACGCTAATGTTTTTGTCACTTTTTATGGAATCAAACTCAAAGTAAGGTCAGTACTTCCACACTTTAAACGCTGCACGCTCATACTCTCTCCCGCACTCGATATATTATCCATTGTTGATCTGCACACAGCTGCTGTCACCAACGTCGCACTTGCTTACGTCACTGTCATGAGACATTCTCGCAAAAAAAATCACGGTTTTAGTAACGCAGTAACGCAGCGTTCCTATGGGAGAGTAACGGTAATCTAATTACCAATTTTGCAATAGTAATCCCTTACTTTACTCGTTACTTGAAAAAAGTAATCAGATTACAGTAACGCGTTACAAGTAACGCGTTACTGCCCATCTCTGATTATAACTCAATCTGAAAAGCACATCACATCTACTTTTCTTTGGCTTCAGCACTGAGCTTCCTCTGTTACGTCTTGCCATTAATACAAATATAATATTCTTTGCTTTAGAAAAACATCAGACGGGGACAGATAAATCTATTAGAAGGTCTTAGGATGAAGTTGAACTATGGGCTCAACTACTATACAACAGAGTATATTGGAACACGGAGCTTTTAAACAACACATGACTTCATGTTTTGGTAGAGATGCACCTATAGTATAGGTCCTTATTAGGCTAGTTTACGTGTCATATTTAAAATGGGTTCTCATGATTCATTTCAATGTGTTCCACAGGAAAATGAGTTAAAGTAATTTAAAAAAATTACACTTACATCACAGAGTCATTAAACAGCTGAAATTAGTTTGCTGTGGCTTTACATATGCATGATCCAGTGTAACACTTTGAGCTTCCTGGATGTCTTAAATTATGCACTGTTATTACCCATTATTAGACAATATGACATCTCTCCCTTTCCTATTTCTTTCCAGTCTTTTGCACTTGAGACAATAGGTTAGAACAAGTCTGATGGTGTTGTTTTCAACGCACAGCTAGTGATGTGTGAATCATGAACGAATCGTTCAATACTCGAGAATCACTTTACTGACTCGTGAATCATGATTCACAAGCCCAACTGACTCACTGACTCATCCCTGTCGCTGTTAGCAAACTAATTTCATTAGTAGAAATATATCTAGCTTAAAATTAAAATTGTGTGAAAAAAAACAACAGCCAGTTTCTTAACAAAAACATTTCTGCTCTGAACTGGAAGAAAAACCCCTGAGTAGAAAGCTCACATCAAGACAATAGCTCCTCGGTTCACAGTAGCATCGCTCAGCTAACATGCTAACAACACATTTGAGTTACTCACCCCCTCCTTTTTGATCCTATGCAACCCATATCCGATCACGGTGTGACAGTGTGAACGGCACAAATCCGATATTTTCAAATCCGATCTGGGTCACTTTCGTATGTGGTACTGAATCCGATACATATCCGATGTTTTAGAAAGCGACTGCTGTGTGAATGGTCATGTCGCATTAAATCCGTCTTTTACGTCACTGACACAAGACAGACGCCAATTATCAGCGCCGGAGAAGACATCGCGAATGCTTCCTGTCCATCCAGTGTAGATGTTAGTGAAACTGTTGGGAAGACAACGTTGGAGAAACGTGAACATTTTATTTGTACTGTATAATCGGCAGATTCTGACAGAAATCTGCAACTATCCTTTGAAGCACCGCTCCTCTCTAAAACAGCAATAAGGATAATTATTAGGGTATTTACATTATTATGTAAATAACAAAATAACTTAAAGCAAAAATTGGGAAACGTAAAGTCCGAAGTCTTTATATTAAGGGCCATCAGTCAAACAATATTGTTTGCTCTGGGTCTAAACAGAGCCGTTGTGTGTGACGTCTAGGGATGGGTATCGTTTAGGTTTTATCCGATACCGGTGCCAAACCGGTACTTTTGAAACGGTGCCGGTGCTTAAACGGTGCTCAAACCGGTGCTTAAAGAATGGAGAACACAAAATTGGTCCAAAAACCTCTCATGTTCAGCTGTTCTTTTGTAAAAAGATAACAATGTTAGCCTTTTCTGCAGCTATGGGGCATATATGGTATCATTTTTGACTGGAAGCAGTGCTTAAACAATGGAAAAGACACAAACTTTGTCCAAAAACCTCTCATGTTTAACTGTTTTCCACTTTTTCTTTGGTCATTTTAGCCTGTTTGGCCAGGGTGAAGGGAGTATCTGCCATCAAACAAGAAGACAGCCGCATGTAGCTATGATGATGTTTGCTAGTTCACCTTACATGCATTAATTTAATAATGTGGTTAGCCTACTCAACGTAAATTACACACGAACAACATTAAGCTACTCACGCGGAGAAGAACGGCTGCTGCTGCCATCATCATCCGTCATCATTTCTGCTACACTGGCAGGGCTAGTGGCCAGGACTCTACTCTTCGGGTTTTTGGGGGATGTTGCAAACTCGGGGTCCGATAACAGGCAGGACACCCGCAGTAGATGTGCACGGTGTGAGGTCTCGCAGCAAGCTATCAAATACGGCGCATTTCTCGGCTTTTAAAAAAAACGCTATGCGTCGCCAGCTGTTCAATCGGATTCGAGGTGTTACCTCCTTTGACAGTATCACAGTATCACCTTAAAGCACTTGTTGCAGGCTGCTGAGTTTGCATATTTTGCTGTGAAGTACAGCCAGACTTTTGACCGCTTCGCCTTGGGCATTTTTAATCTGTAGCTCTGCTCTAAAGGAACGCACGTACCTGGACCCGCCTACTATCCTTGGAAACGTAAAATGATTGGCTAGAATCTAAAGTGTATGACATCTCAGGAAAAAAAAAAGCACCGAAATAAAGCACCGAAATGTGCGCTGCTTTTCAGTCTGGTTACTACTGTTTATGACAGAACCGGTGCCATCATGGCACCGGATACCGGTACCCATCCCTAGTGACGTCTTCTTTTGCGCATGCGGGCCCCTTTGAGCGTTCACACTAGAGCATGTTTGCTGTCGCATTTTATCTGTAGTGTGAACAAGCAGACAAAAAAATCAGATTTAATCAAAAAATCAGAATTGAGCATTAAGACCTGCAGTGTGAATGTAGCCTAAGTCTCCAATAACACCAGAAAAAGTCACCAGATTTGTTGCTAGTTGCTTTTTAGAAAAAAGTCGCTAAGGGGGTCTGAAAACTCACTAAATATAGCGACAAAGTCGCTAAGTTGGCAACACTGATCGTAGCGTAAGCGAATCACTCACTCACTCACCCCCTCCCTTACTGTGCTGAATCGTAGCGTAAGCGAATCACTCACTCACTCACTCACTCACCCCCTGTCACTACCCGATCCGTACCGGAAACCCGATCGGTACCCCGCATGCGCGAAAGGTGTCTACTTCCAGTCGAAGTGTTTTACGATAGTTACGGGTCAGAGTATCTATTAAGATGTTAAGAATAATAAGTATCTCTTAAAATGTTTCCAATAATGAAGCATTTCAATATAATGTAGACAAAAAACGAAAAATAAAAAGATACGGATCCGGACTCCCCGATCCTTACTGCGCATGTGCAAAGTTGGACCGCTATCACTGTCAATTGTCAGTAAACACTTCATCTGGCTGATGAATCTACACGTGAGATATTACAAAGTCTGTATTATTAACTCTGTAATTAGGCGCCATTCTTCTTATTTTACGGCGCTGTTGTTCAATCGGGGAACGCTCTCTGTTGAGGAGAAAAGCATGAATTTCTTTGTATATGGATTATCCATTGTTTAAATGTCCTGGTAGTCGAAAAGGAGGCAGAGCTGCTGAGAAATCCAAGGAGCTAACTGGGCGCTAACCGTATCATTCAAATATATTGAATGTCGCAATGTTGGCAAAGAGAGGAATTGACGTAAGATTTGCTCATGCGGGGTACCGATCGGGTTTCCGGTACGGATCGGGTAGTGATATATAGTGACACCCCCTCCCTCCTGGCTCACAGCTTCTTCTTCTTCTTGGTTGGCAACCAATGTTAAGGCGCATTACCGCCCCCTGGCTCACAGCTCAGTGGACATTTAAATATATATAAAAATATATATTTGACACATTTGAGGAAAAACAAAAAAAAAAAAAAATGTTCCCTTTAGAAACCTTTTTTTTCTCTTTTTTGCTCTATAAAAAACTGTTGTTTTTCTTTTTCAATCACTCATCTTAGCAGTAGGATATACATGAAAAGAGAAATAAATTAAGTTTGAGTGAAAATGTACATTTTTTGCACTCTTTGGGCAACTGACTCAGTGACTTAAATGACTCAAAAAACCCGATTTACTTTGGTGAGTGACTCATTGAAACTCGATTCAGTAATAAGAATTGAATTTACCATCACTACACACAACAGGAGACAGTTTGCACACAGGAATGCAGAGTGTGTGACTGAGGCCTCAAATGTGTTCTCATTATTGGAAACATCATATAAACATATATATTTGCTTTAAGTTATAATATTGCCTGGATACACTGTGTAGGACACAGTGTCACTGGGAAATCACCTATTTCTATTATCTGCACTGTTCTCACACTGGTGCAATTGGGCTTTGTGTTTTTGAAAAATATTTTAATGTTCTAATTTATTTGTGTTCTCACTTTTCTAGGAATATCTAGAATAGTTAGCTGTCATGCTGTGACTGAGCTGATCAGGTAGATTTCAAGTAAATTTGAAAAGTAGCAGACCCAAAAAATATAAACTAAGGTTATATTTGTGACTTCAGAAATCACCACATTCCAAATAACACTGGGATATTTTCAACATGATTGAAAATCTTGTTTTCCATAATGTTAATAAGAAGGAAAATCTTGAATGCAGATCTGTTACAGGTTCTAAACTTACAAGCCTCATATCTGGCACAAAGAGGGAACAAGCTTTGTGCAAACCTACTCTATGATGCTCTTTTCTGGATGACTACATTGAGAGCACTATTATCCGCATAGTCACTGAACATTGGCACTGGACATAAATTGTGTGTCATCTAATGAGGACCGAAGACAGAAGATATACCTACAGCGAATCTTACTGCTTATATTGAAAGATATTGGGATTATATTTATATTTTGGCTACTACACAGGTCATTGTAGTAGCCAAATAACTTAATTATATAATTAGAAGTTATTATATAACTTAATTCAACCTTTAGGTGAGGTGTCCTTAATAATATTTTGAGTAGTAATTAATCTCTTATTGATTCCTAAAAAATATTTAACTTCACATTTACCGATTATTTTTTTAGGCAAATTTTCATTTACTTGCAGACTGGAAGTCTGCACAAATGTTTTCATCTTTGTGTACTCTCAACTTACTAAAAAAACTCCCGCATCTTCCAGAAACATCTTCATCTCTTGCGCTAAGTGATGCAGGTTTGGGGCTTCATATCTTCTCACTGGAATAGACTTGTAGTCAAGACCGCCTAATCCGAGACCAAGACAAGACCAAGACCAGAGGGTATCGAGACCAAGACAAGACCAAGACCAAGTTGAGACGAGACCAAGACCGAGACCAAGACCAAGACCGAGACAAAAAAAAGTATTTAAACTGCAGCCAGATGTTATTCTATATACATATGCAGGACACCTTAAACTAGTTTTTTTAATTAAGCAGCAAGGCAGAACAAAGTCGGGCCTGTATCAAGACACAGGGACTAAACCCCAATTCAACCAGACCCAGAACTGATCTGGAATTAAAACAGGACTACAACATTAACCAAGACAGAACCAGAATCAGAACTAGATGATAGTAGCACTAAAATCATCATAGACCTGCACTACACTTGGTTTTTAATTCTACCAAAGTACAATATTTAGATTGAGAAAAGTTTATATAATTATGTAGCCTTGTTGTGCAAACAAGCCTGCATAACTTAATAAACATAGAATTTGAAAAGTAACAAATGGTATCTAAAAAGAAACACTAGGTACTAGATACATGTTCTGATGAGTTTTGGCAAACAACCATTTGACTAACATGTGTGTCTCACCTGCTCTTGTTCCATCTCTGTTCTGTCGTCATTCTCTCTCTCCCTCTCTGCTCCTCTCTCTCCCTCTCTGCTCCTCTCTCTCCCTCTCTGCTCCTCTCTCTCCCTCTCTGTTCCTCTCTCTCCCTCTTTGTGCTGACAATCAAGCCAAACACCAACATCATCAAATATACAGTTGAAACCAGATATTTATGTACTCTTCAGATAAAAACACAAACACTTTTTTAATT
Organism: Maylandia zebra; assembly: GCF_041146795.1. NCBI lineage: Eukaryota > Metazoa > Chordata > Actinopteri > Cichliformes > Cichlidae > Maylandia > Maylandia zebra. Next base: position 30,674,078 of record NC_135179.1, on the reverse strand, counting down.
GTAACATCAAATCAGACTAAATGTTTATTTTTTTAGATTGATAAATATAAAAAACATATTTGTTAACTTTAAGAGTAAAGAGAGAAACTATCTGTATTTCTTAATTGCAAATGGCACCAAATTGTATTCAAACTGAGCCACACTTATGGAGCTCCACAATTCTTTTCCTGGTGTTTTGGTTGACATCTCCTGATGTTCCCATGTCGAAGAAACAGGCTCTGTGTTTTGCCTTATATGCATCCACAGGTGTGCCACCAATTTACTCACATGGACTCTACTAACCTATCAGAAGCTTCTTCAGCTCAGAATGGAATCGTCTGGAGTTTTCTTATTAATTAACAATAAACTTTAGTGTACATGTACTCCTAAATTTGATGAAAGTGATTAAAATAGACAGCTCCCTCTTTTTATTCTGACATTTAACTAATTCAAAAGATATTTCAACATTTATTTATCTAAAACAAAAGTTTACTCTAAATTGATGTTTAACAGTAAAAAAAAGTTTTTATGTTTTCTCCATAAAGTGTATGTAAATATCTGGTTTCAACTGTGAATATCCTGCTGTGTATTGAAATTCCTCTTGTTTTGCATAGATATACTGAACAATATCCAAAGCATAATATATAAAATAACATCTACCTGAGTTTTTTCTTTGAAAGAAGCTCCTAATGTCCATTGTTGTGTACATCAACAATGTACATCAGTACACAGTTGTGTACATCAGTACACAACTGAAACCGATTTAGAGAATTTGTTTAGCCGTGGAGGGTAACAACTAAAAATATGAAATGTAAGCTAAGACTCTCTAAAAAATCAGCATTGCTGTTCGGCTTTTTATTTATCCATTTGTTGATTCACCCGAAGAGCAAGTAACACAACCAAGTGATCAGTTTGATATCAATCTTTTGTGATACACCGTCATATTTACATTATTAGTTCAGTACGAATGATTTGCTTTGGTACCTGGTCAAACTTAAGCTCTCCTCTGTCTGCAGCAAACTCGCAGGCAGCAGCTTCTCCCCCCTTGCTCACATGGGTGCTGTGCTCAGTCGCCTAGTGCCTGAGCTTGGATCATACCAAAATTAGGGGGAATTTATGACGGTGCGCTCTGTGCTTCGTGTGTTGTTTTTGTTTTATACAGTTGTCAGTCAGGCATCTAACTAACAAATTACACTCCAAAAGACCCCATGCTTCTGAAAAAATGACCCGGGCTTAAGCCCAGTAAGCCACCCCCCTGCTCCGCTGATGGTTGACTCCAAATCTCCCGAACACTATGTCGATTTGAGAACGCAGGACCGAAACAGCGAGACCAAGACTGAGACCAAGACAAAAGTCCGTCGAGACCAAGACAAGACCAAGACAAAAGTCCGTCGAGACCAAGACGAGACCAAGACCACGAAAAAGTGGTCTCGAGACCGGTCTCGAGACCAAGACCGGTCTCGAGACATCCAACTCTACACTGGAAGAACTTCATTAATTTAATCTGCAAGTAATAAAGTTAAAGTCTTCAAGGGGAAAACCACAGACACTGAAACTTACGAGGCAAGAAGATTGTGGCTTTGACTCCCAAGAAAGTGGACCAAAGCCCATTGGAAACATTTCCATTCATGGAAAACCATGAATGGAAATGAACTCATAAGGTTGCAAGATGATGGCATGATATGCCGTCAAAGGAGAGGGAAGACCAATGATGAGCTTATTTCTAAAAATCTTAAAGCAAAAAGAAAGGTTGAAGTGTTGCTGTCCCATGCCTAACCAAATGTTAAAAAGGAAATCAAACTCGTTATAAAGAAAATTTAGTATTAAGGGTAAATAAAACGTATTCTAAAAGAACCTTTTGTAAAAATAATGTTGCTAAGTGCCATGTGTAGTTTTTTTGAACACACCCAAATGTTTACGTGAAATAGATTGTGGCATGGGTTCAACAGTTTTACAGCCCGTTGTTAAAAATATGGCGCTAGTTAGTAATGCAGCTATGACACTTTTTGCTTTTAGCTGACCTACAAAAGCAAATATAAAACTGCCATCCTTCGGTTAGCTTGTGCTGGATGTAAATACAACCTCTAAGTACAGATGAAGTCAGAGGTAGCTTAACGCTAACCTTACTTTTTTTTCGCTCTCTTTGGGAATACGAATTTAAAAGGCCATTATACTCCATCACCTCCACCATGCACAGTGTCACTGCCATCACTGCAGTGTCAAGTGTCTTATTTCTGTATTAGAAGGGAGAGATAAGTGTGTGTGTACGTGTGTGAGCAAACTTATGCCTAATGCGCTACCCACTGTGTGTTAGTGAGAGAGTGAAAATATAATGTACAAGAGGTTAGCTGTGAGTGTGAGTGGGCCTTGCTCCGCTCTGGACGCACTTATCTCTCCTGCTGTGTAATGGATCCTACAGGATATTTGCATAAGGTATGGCGGTGATGTCATTTGGTTCTCAGAGCCGCATTTCAATGGTCATTCACTGTTTGCAAAGTGGACATACTCTGAACAAGCTGCAGCACTTCAGCTCCTTCTGTTCAAACTTTGATCAAACTTGTATCAGTTACTTCTGCTAGACTGAAACTGATGTCTGTGGCAAATTCAGTTAAATTGAGTTTCATGGTTGTAATGATGGCCATGTACCACTGCAACAGAATGGTCAACATGTCAGAAGTGGAGAACTGAAAATAGGTGGATGAACAGAACAGATAAAACAAAGAGAAATGGTATCTTTGAATTTTTTTAATTAGTTCTTTTATTTCCAGAATTACTTCACGTAATTTCTGCAACTTCCTTAATTCCTGCCCAAGATATATATTTAAAATATATATTTAGTGTTTCGTCTTCCTGTGTAATATGTAGCGTACTTCATGTCTCTTGTACAGTGAGTGAAAGACTAGCCTTTCTCAGTATCTGCCATTCACACAGCTGTCTTTTATCCTGTCTTCCTTCTGCCTCCCCAAACGGTTGCGGCAGATGGCCGCCCCTCCCTGAGCCTGGTTCTGCCAGTTTCTTCCTGTTAAAAGGGAGTTTTTCCTTCCCACTTGCACCAAAGTGCTTGCTCATAAGGGGTAGGATTGTGGGCTTTTTCTCTGAATGTATTATTGTAGGGCCTACCTTACAATATAAAGCGCCTTGAAGTGACTGTTGTTGTGAATTGGTGCTGTATATATAAAGATTAATTGAACTGAATTGTATCTGAGTATTGCTAGCTATATTGACAACAGCTAGCTGGCTAACCACCCCCATCTTACATTACTGTAGAAAGCAGATGTACTGTTATGTGATGCGTTGCTGGTTAAAAATCAACATTATTTGTTATTTTACATAAGGTATGCTCATGGATTACATCAGAAGGTGAACACATGTGACAATCTAGACAATTAGCATTTCACTCAGATATGATTTTTCTAAAGATAATGTTAGCAAGAATGGAGGCCATGACACACAACCTAGCTCTTAGCTATTCTGCAGGAATCTGGTAAGTTTGGTTGATATTAACTAAACAACCATAACCGTGTAAAAGAATAAGGTGTCATTAAGGTGCCACTCAAGATGGCTTAAGTATATTACACGAAGAAAATGTAGTTAGGCTTCCAACCAAACGTTTTATTTTTTTATAGAATACTATAAAAAATAAAACATTTGGTTAAGGTAGATATGTATAATACAATATATGTAGTGGGATGATATATCCAGATAAGAAAGAAACTAGGTAGAGACACCATTACATTCCCACTTTTGATTTATGTTTGATAATCACTCAAGAGATGCTCTGGCTTTGGGCTCCTGAAGCATTTTACCCTGTGGTCAGCAGGATCGGCTGATATTTCATCCTTGCTGTATCCTCCTTTCTGAGTTCTAGATATGACTTTTGTGAGATGAAAATACTTGGATTTGGCACCAGTACCACTGAAATACCATAGGTTTTTGCATTTTAATGGAAATATATGCCTTAATTCTTAATTAATGATGTTGTTGATGTTTTTCTTAATAATTCTAGTTCTCTCTTTTATATTAAATTGTAATATAGGGGGCATGAGATTTGATCATTCACTATATAAATAATAGAATTGTTTAGCTCATTTGAGGCCAAGAAAAATGCTTCATATTTGCTTTTATTTAACCTATAAACCATGCCAAATAAAAAAAACAAACAAACTACAAGTCAATATAGTATAAAATTCAAAGAAGCCCAAGATTTCACCTTTTTTTCCGTTGAAGAGGAGGCAGAGTTACATAGCTTTCGAGTTTTTGTTTTCCAGTGCTGGTGTCACTATTCAAATGTCAACAAGGTGGAGAAACTTTCATGAACATGTTAAATAGCTGAGCCTGTAAAAAGGTCACATCCAATCACTTTAATGGTACTTACAGTATTTGGAGCTCTCTTACACGATCTCCCCACGAAGATGTAGTCCCTCATCTCTGCACTTCCACAATCCTACCCTCACTAATAGCCATTGTCTTAATGCCAAAGTCAAGTATTTTTCAGGTTAAATTTGGGGTGGCGATGCTGGGCGGTGGTATTAATCTTGCCCGCGACATCGCAGTGGTGGTAATGAAGGATGCCCGGCGTTATTTGTATGCTCGTGTGTCGAGTGTTTTGTCAAAAGTAGGCGAGTTTTGCTTGCCTGGTAGATTTGTGTTCTCCTCCGGGAGCCGTGGCCCAGTAAGAGACAGCAGTTGCTCGACATAATTAGACCGGGAAGGTCCTTGTAAACTCATTAATATCCCACCCGGGCTGAAATGCCTGGCTTGACAGTGGTTCCTTGGTATAGAAGAAGGAAAGATTTTTCTTGAGAAAAGAAGATATGAATTAAAAGTAGCAAGATGACTGGAGCTGAGGTGTTGGTAATGGCGGACTGCAGGGTGTCTAGGTTCAAAAGAGAGCAGCAGAGGTAGTTTGTGAGGGACTTTAAGAGATGGCTTTAAAAAAGAATATTGTTCAGCGCTGCTTTTTCTAGTTGGCAGTCCAGTCAGCCTGAGCAATGTGTCCAAATGCAGCGGCACACAGTGCAATTAACACATTTCTTTAACTAATAACATTTTTTCAACCAAATCATATTTTGCTACTAATTTCGGGAGTTCTTAGTTTAAATGTGGTAAATCTTGACTTGGAGAAGGCATTTGACTACATTCCTCAGAGGTATGAATTTTTAAAATTGAATCGACCTGATAACAGCTGCTTTTTTGTGCCTATGTTCTAACTTCAATAGTCAAGTATAAATGGTTAAATAAAGAAGTCAACATATCTCACTACCTTGTTGGAATGAACATGCTGAACTGGTGTTTTATTTTGAAAAGGTTAGCTGGAAGCTTATCTCTCTATTATGGTCTTCTGAATATCTACCATATTCTTACTGTTAGCCCTAAATTATGAGTCAAACTTTGTCAAGCAAGAATGGGAATATCACACTAACCTTTTTTTAGGTTTAAAACTCGAGGTTATAACACTCTGACTAACAACACACATAGTTGTTTGATTTCTCTATTAAACAATAATAATGTTTAATAAAGTGGCTTTTTATTCAAAAACGTGAATTTTCTTGTGATATCCCTGTCCCACTTTTCCTCCAGCATCATGTACTCATCTTTGTGGCTTTCCATATACAGTACATTCACACAACATACAAATACATAGTGAATCAATTATTTTAACAGCATTTAATTCAGCTCAATTCAATTCAACTTCATTTTTATATCATAGAATCGCAACAACAGTCACCTCAAGGCGCTTCACGGAAAACACTAATGATTAGATGACCCTATGTGAGCAAGCACTTGGCAACTAGGAGTAGCTGCCACGACTGGTTGGGGATGAGGGGAGGACATAAAAATCATAAAAATATAGAAGAAATTCACTGTGATCTAATGTAATCTTCTCAACAGTTCAGTTTACAATGCATGAAAGTTAATGTTTATGGCCCACATACCTACTGGCCAGTCAAATTCTATGTAGATATACAAAAGTTCTGACTGTGGGTACCTCAGAGTTATAGTCTATCTATAGCACTGGCTGCCAAATGGATACATACACAGTGCATCCAGAAAGTGTTCATAATGTGTCACTTGTTGCACATTTTGTCCCGTTACAGCTTTATCCCAAAATGACTTAAAATCATTTTGACCTCGAAATTCTACACACAGTGCACACTGTACATTCAGAGATTGATAGACAGGACTAGCTGGCTACATGATGTTCATGTTACCTCATCTGTTGTGGGTTATCAAAAACATTACTTTTGCAGGGTTAGAACAGTGACACAAGACTTTTAACAACATAAAACAGAATGGTATGTTTTCTCTGAAGAGAACTAGAAGAATTAATGTTCCACACTGTGCTTCAATTCTCAAAGAAAATGAATGTAGTCATCAATTGCAAGACAGACGGATAATAGAAAATCTAAAGATGGCTCTGCTGAACAGTTATAGCATCTAATCAAAGCTGAAGTGCACCCCTAGTTTCCAATGTAACGTGTGATCAAGTTGTATCCTCCATGATTGAAAATTTGCGTTTGAGGTCTTCATATCAATGCACATAGAAAACTACCGCATAAATCAACCTGTCAACTTTTCAACCAATGCTGCAAGGTTTACAGGTTTTACCATTATATAGACAGGGGACTTGCAGGACTTTCTGCTACACCAGGTGCAGAGCTATAATGCTTTTTGTTTAAGTACAGAAACCAGCCAACTGAAGTATAAATACATCAGTCAGCTGCAACTAATGACATCTTTAAATGTTACTTGTGACTTCTTTAAATGCCTATGGATGCCTCAAAACTCGATGACCAACGTTGACGCCTTCCATCCTTGCTCTGTAGCCTGTGTGGTCTCTCTCTCCTTCTTTGATTCCTGCTCAGCCAACTTATTGCTAGTCTGGTAGAATTGGATAGTTAAAGAGTGAAAGCCACAGCCTTAGATAATGATATGTAATGTTCTTCTTTGAGTTTTCCCAAAAAATTTCAAAGTGATGTTTGGATCACACACTTTAACATAAGACAGCTCCCAGCTTTGGTATCTAAATGAATGAAAGAAAATAACTCACTGCAAAGTTGTTTTTTAATGTTTCAAACTTGGACATTTCAACATGGGAATTTACATTGTGTTTATTTGTTTTTGAAACCAGCCTCAAGTGGCCATTAGAGGAAATGCAGCTCATGAAACGTCTTCATTGGCTTCTGTTTTTAGTCTTGGTGGGTGCTGCTTGGTACCCTCCAAGGATTGACACAAGATTAAAAAAAAAAAAAAACTCTTAAATTTCCTTGAGGCCATAGTTTCCAGTTGGAAAAGCATAGAGTTCCCAGGATGTCTGAAGGAGCTGAATAGTAGAGCTACTATTCCTTCACAGATGAAGAGACAGTTTGGGTGGTTTGTGCATCCCAAATTGCTAATGAGAAACCTGGACAATTCCGAGGTGAGGTGTTTCTGCCACATCCAACTGGTAAGAGACCACAGTAGAACCTTAAACACACTCTTGCGATTACATCTCTTGGATGGGTTGGGAACACCTTGATGGAATGTCTTCTTGGTGCTCAATTTTTCCTGTGATTCAGCTCATGAATTGACATTATGTCTAAATCTATACACTTCATAGATTTAATTTGACCTTATGGTTGAATCAGCCTTATGGCTAATATTATCACATTGGTGGGTGTGGTTGTAGATTAGGAGGTCCAGCAGGTCCTCAACTTAATTGGAAGTTAGAGGTTTTGAGTTTTTTTCCCATGCCTTCATTGGAGTGTGAGTGTGTGTGAATGTCAGAGAGAAAGCACTTAGACCTTTTGTATGTGTGTGTGTGAATGAGACATGCTGTATAAATCACTTAGTGCTCAAGTAGAGTATTTACCATTTGTCAATATGAGCCAAACATGTAGACTGTCTTGTGCAGAATCCACTAAAACACATCTGCAACTGTTCCTCTTTTGTAGTGTCTCTGTCACAGGTCAGATATTTGAGAGAAGGAACTATGAATAGAACTATATAGTGAATGAAATTTGAATCGCTGAAATACCAGAACAGCAGACATTGTTAGTATTTGAAGTGGATTCCAAGTATTTTGAAGTTGGTATGTTAAAAGTTTGCATTGTTATTCAATCACCTTCAGTCAAGTTTATAAATAATTGAAATCTTTGACTTTTTAAAAATAATTATCCCCTGTAGGTCATTTTAATATATTTTCCCTAACACAATAGAAGGTTGAACTAAAGCTTCTCATCTTCATACATTTGTTCTGTTTAAATTCTTTTTTCTTTTATAATTAATAAGGAGTTATAATAGGAAAATAGGATAGAAAGAAAGCAGAAAATGCAATTTACTTAGTACATAGTAAAACTTATATTTATGACTTTAAAAAAATAAATCATTGTAGATATAGAGCATGTCACAGCCTAAGCAGAGAAGCCCAGACCTCCCTCTCCCCAGCCACCTCCTCCAGCTTGTCAGGGGGAACACCAAGGCTTTTCCAGGCCAGCCAAGAGATATAATCTCTCCAGTGTGTCCTGGGTCTGCCAGGGGGCATTCTCTTGGTGGGACATGCCCAGAACACCTCACCCAAGAGGTGCCCAGCAGGCATCCTTGTCAGATGTCCAAACCACCTCAACTGGCTTCTTTCGATGTGGAAGAGAAGCGGCTCTACTCTGAATCCCCTCCGTGAATCGCTGCCTTATCGTGGTGGAGGGTGTTTGTCCCAGGGGCTATGTTGTCTGGGGCTTTTACCCCTGGTAGGGTCTCCCATGGTAAAATGGTCCTGAGTGAGGGACCAGACAACGAGTGATTCAGAAGACCCCTGTGATTAGAACACCAAGGGAACAGTTCACCCTGCCCAAGATAGGGCCCCGCTTTGGAGCCAGGCCCATGTGGGATGCCCGAGGGTGAGCGTCTGGTGGCGGGCCTTAGTCCATGGGACCCGGCCAGGCACATCCCGAAAAAGGGACATGGGTCCATTCTCCTACAGGCCCACCACCCACAGGAAGCACCCTAGGGGTCGGGTGCATTGTATGCCGGGCGGGAGTCCCTGGTGGACCAATCCATGGCTACCAAGCCTGGCAATCAGGACACCTTAATATCAATAAGGTTAAAAGTGTTTGTATTTAAGCCACATGCTAAACAAGCATAATTTCAGGAAGTAAAATTTTTTACCTTTAAATCACTTTCTTACTTGAATTTTAATCTCCTCTTTTAAAAAGATTTCTCTTAGGATATGCTAAATAGTTAGGGTTAAAAAAATGACATATACAGGGTTATATGTGAACTGGTCAGTTAGCATTTGAGGGATAAAGTTAGTACACAAAATGCACACTTTTCACTATAACCATCTCTGATGATTTATTACATGTCACACCCCTGATGCACGTTTCACACAATAATTTGGGAAAATGTTCAGTGATGATTTGAACTTAGCGTGCCTAAACTAGGGCAGGCAGTGTGCGAGGGCAGCATAGGTGGATCATCATGTTCTAGTTAAGTCCCATGGGTGCACCTACACACTTTGTGACCTCTCTACTCAGTGGACATCATCAGGCAGATTAAAATCATTTAATGCACATGGGGCTACTTGACTTTCACACAGACAACCACCAACCAGCCATTTCTCACTCACTTTTTAAAATTAATACCCATTGTTTTTGCTAAGCAGAGGATGTCCCAGAGGCTGCCTCCCAGGGATGTATGTGTGCAAGTGTGTGTGTGTGAGCTGCGCATTAGATTCAGTGAAGAGAGGGTTTCAGTGGATTACTACGGCCCCAAAGTGCTGTGCCCTTTCATTAACCTTGCCTCTTAGTCGTCTCATTTAATACAAAACAAATTTCTAATCTGCAGTCTGCTAAACAGTTCTGCAGCTCGTTCGACTGCTGCTGCTGCTGCATGTGTGTGTGTTACTGTTACTCTTATTGCCTTGGGTTTTCTCTGCGTAGTCCCCTAATTACTCTCCGAAACAGGAGGCCAGGCTCCTCCTATGTGCTATCATCATTTTAAATTTATTTTGATTGATTTGTGTCAGCTTTAACTATGCTTTGGGCCGAGGTCGATAAATAAAGATCAATACTTTAATGTTTTCCTCTGAACCTTTATTAAAAAATAGATTGGCTATAAAGAGGGCTGAATTACGAGGAGGAGTGCCTACTTCCAATGCATGTCAACTGGAATCTAATTGAACAACATTGAACCGACGGAGATTAGTCCAGGGAACGTGAGCTGCAGGAGGCCCGCTATGTTAGAAATAGAAAAGGGAGCAGGAATTGATGCTGGGAGGTAAAAGAGTGAAAAGTTTATAAAGTTGTTTTTGTCCAGCTGAAAATAACTTGTGGTACTGTTTTGTTTTGATCAAGAGAATGTGTTTAATGTGAGAGTGGTCACTATTCATGATTTATGATATTCATGGAGGGGTTTGCTTTTTTGTGCGAGAAAAATAGGTTTCCTATTGGAAAAATAGGTGACAAATTACAGGGAGAAAATGAATTAAAAGGTGCAGAAACATAAAAAACGGGCAAAAAAGCTTATTCAATTATCTTGAAGTGCAAATAATGCAGCTTAGAGCTGGGCAACATAAACTATAATCACTTCCAGGATTAGCAAATACATTACACTGTATTATTAAACACACCTGGGCACAAAGTTGTCGGTTCTTACAAGAGACCTCCCTTTGCAATAGAGTACATTACTTTGGCGGACACTTTTTTTTTTAAACTTCAAGTCTAAATATAAGTGTATTTATACATGTTAATATATTTGGGAATAGCATTACAAAACTGTGAAGACAGACCAAAGGGATTAAAATGAATGACCACAGGCCCCTCGGTTTCTGAGGCATAGGAGCTGGGTCAGAATGTAGGCTTTAACTGTGGCTTAGAGGTAGGATACAGCAGTTGTCTTTACTTTATTATGGTCCAGCATTGGTGATTTCAGGCACAGTATGAACAGTAATGAAGGGAAGGTGCTAGATGGGCATCAGAATACTGGAGCAACCACAGAGGTATAATGGGAAATATAAGAGCTCCAGTTTGATTCTTTAGTTTAAATAAGAGATAACATCTGCTTGGATTTGTTGAGCAAAGAGTAAACCCCGCTGGTGAAAATCCAACAATGACATGACTCCCAGTGACCAAGCATTTGGCGTCAGTGGAAAGAAAAAACTCAGTTTTAACAGAAGAAAAGGTCTAGCAGGACAAGCCTTCACCAGCGCTGTTTCTGTGCAGTGATGATCTCTAAATCCTGACTGAAACTCTTCAAATAAACCATCCTTTTGGAAATGTTCAACAACTACTCTAAAGAATTGGAAGACAAATTGGAAAAAAGGGAAGATTAGAAATTGGTCTATTTTTTGTATTTTAGTTTGTCTTTTGTTGGTCTGGGAGTAAATTGTGTCTTTGTGGGGATGGGTTTCTGAGGGGTTTACCTTCTGGTCCCAACTGTAGAAAGTCATGTTTTGGGGTGTCATAAATTTGGACAGATTTCTAAAAATGGGGTGGATGCCATCTCTCTTAGGTCTCCCAGGTCCAGGTTTTCCTCAGAAAGAGTCCAGTTATTTATGAATAGCTAAGTGTCATCTGCGTAATGGTGAAAGTTTGGGGAAGAGGGCCCAGGGTGGAGCCTAGTTTTTGTGGAATTGGGAAGTTTCAGTTAGCAAATGTTCTACCAATAAATTAAAACTAAAATAAAACAAAAAAATCTTTTGTGAAGAATGGTGTTGATAAATTTTTAAAACGCTAGGCTTGATCACTTGATCCTAAACAAAAATAATCTCCACTGTTCTAACGTGTTTCCAGTTCACTTTTGACATGTATGATCTTTGACAGCTTTCACCAGATTAACATGCTTTAAACAGGCAACTTCACATGGCTGACTAGCTTTAGCAACTAAGACATAATAACATAATGTGCTCACCTTTGCACACTAACACAAAATCTTCTTTTGATATTCAAACCGACTCTCAGATGGTGCATATAATCACAACGCTTTGCTAAGATACGGTCAGATGCTACAGAGCCATAGATACATAGATAAGATACAACGAGCTACGGTTTGTCTACCAAAAGCCTTAATTAATCTTCCCGGCTTGTCTTTGTTTAATTTCACAAGAGTTGTTGTGCTTAGCTTGTACAATGACTCTGTGTCATATCAGCCCCTCTTTTAATAATCAGGATTGTGACACAGGAAGGTGGGACTGCAGCACAAAGATTGTGTGGATGTTTTGTATAGCAATGAAGGTCTCTGTTTTTAGAACACCGTTTGGTTTACACAGTTAGTAAATAAATCTATCCATCCATTCTCTTCCATTGTTATCCTTATCATGGATAGGGGAGCCTATGCCAGCTGCCATAGGGTGAGAGGCAGGGTACACCTTAGACAGTTCTCCAACCTGCCGCTAAAACAGACAAGACAGGCAACCTTTCGCTCCCACATTTACAGTCATGTTAAATCCAGAATCACCAATTAACCTAACCCTACAAATTGCATGCCTTTAGACTGTGGGAAGAAGTCGGAGTACCTGGAGAGAACCCACACAGACATCGGGTGAACATGCAAACTCCACACAGAAAGACCCCAGCAACTAGTAAATAATATCTCAAATATCTATATTTTAAAAATGGACCTTTTAGCTCAGTATGAGAGAGGCCATATATGATCTACAGGGCAGCAGCACATGAATTGTTTGGGAGTCAGTGGCTTGTTTATTGACATTAAAGCAGGGTAAATTGTCTCACCCTAACCGGTGGCGGCAGATGGCCGCCCCTCCCTGAGTCTGGTTCTGTTTCTTCCTGTTAAAAGGGAGTTTTTCTTCCCTACTGTCACCAAAGTGCTTGCTCATAGGGGTTTTTCTCTGGATGTGTTATTGTAGGGTCTACCTTACAATATAAAGCGCCTTGAGGTGACTGTTGTGGTGATTTGGTGCTGTATAAGTAAAAGTGAATTGCATCCATAGTACTAAACAAAAATCAGAGTCTAAATAAGTAATGTAAAAGTAAGTATAAGGGTCCAAACAAATAAAGTCTGAGGAAATAGCGGGAAGTGAGGTGAGTTGGGATTAAAATGCCGTTGCTTTTGTTTCTCTGTCATCGTCAGACAAACTGAGAGAGGCACATCCACTGGCTTTTTAATCCACGCTGCGATTAACCTTTTGTACAGGGCACAGATTATGGCCTAAATGTGGTGTGCTGATACACACACACACACACACACACACACACACACACACACACACACACACACACACACACACACACACACACACACACAGTGTCCTCTTGAGTTGTCATTGTGGGTAAAGAAGTTTTGGAGTTTGATGTATTGTTGGGGTGTAGTCCAGCTAGCAGAAGAGTAAATGGGGTCAAAATTATTTTTATCTAAATTATGGGTCCAGTCATAATGGGTCATTCCAGAAACCTTGGCATCATTTTGGACAATCATCTCAATTTTGTAAAAAAAAAAAATAAGGTGACCAAAATATATACATATTAACCTCCTAGGACCTTGCGTCCACATATGTGGATTATTTAGAACAAAATACTCAATTTTGCTCTACAATGGCCCGATATCCACTTACGAGGACATTATACTGCGACTGTTCTATCAAAAATTTTAAACGAATATCCTCATTTGTGGCTCTCATTTTTCTTAGAAACAAAAATTAGCTAAAAAAAAATAATAATCTGGTAATTGTTTGTTTTTACATTCATCAGGTCCCAATCAGCCCAAATATCAAAGAGAAATTAAAAATGCATGCTGTGGAAGAGTTCGGGTCTTAGGAGGTTAAGGCTATGAAATACCTATCTTAATCTTAATCTGGGAAACTGATGTGTTTACACCAAGCAGATTTACTACTATAATGCTCTACTAGAAGGACAGTCCAAAGCATCACAAGAATGACTTCAGTTCATGCAGCAGCCAGAGTCGTTACACGTACATGGATATTTGAACATATTACCCCAGTACTGAAATCACTTCACTGGCTCCCAGTTCGATAAAAATTATCATCTATTATCATTCTATTAGTTCATAAAGCTTTCAGTGGTTTGGCCTCCTAGTACTCTTACTTGTTCAGTGTGCATCACCCAGTCAGACCACTCAGGTCATCAAATCATCTAAGTGTGCTGAGGGTGCTTTAACTTACTGTGGTCCTGTTCTTTGCAACAAGCTGCCCGTTGACCTGAGGACAGCTACATCTGTGCTTCAAAAACAGGCTCAAAACCTTTTTTGTTCTCACACTACCTTCAATATCTGTGTCTGCATGAGTGTATTTTACTTCTTTGTAAAGTTTTACATTACTGTTTTCATTGCCTACAGGCATTGTAAACCTACATAGATTATATTTTTATCTTCGTGTTGACCACATTGAGTTCATGTGTTATAAAATGATCATCTCTGTAAGTTTATGTCTCAGTGTGTCAGTTATAAAGATTACACAGAAACTACCAAGCCAAATTCAAAGAAACATGGTGGAGAATGGTGAACAAGGAAGAATCTAATGAATTCTGGTAAAGATCCAGGATGTGTTCTCCTAGTGCCCTTGTCATAATCTGTGAGTTTAAGGCTGTATGTGTATCTTCAATCAGCCCAAATGCTATAAAGATTCATTGTTAGCTCACTGCCCTGCCCGTTTGTTGCCGGTGGTTTCCTGCCAAGCCAACAACGTGTCTCCATCTCCAGTATGTGTTCACTTGCCTGGGCTGCAGAGGCATCCTGTCACCTGTGTCACTGCCTCCCTATTCACCTGAAAGGCTTTACATTAGATGCAGGTCCTCTGCTCCCCTTTGTAGTTGCCCTCTGTTGGACACAGTTTTCCATATTCCTAAGCTGGCTGATCCCAAGCCGTCCCTTTGGGTCGAACCCATGAACTGTCCTCCCAGTTCTCTGAAGTCTGATCCTATTTTTTTCTGTTTCTGAATTCAGTGGATTAGTTTCTTTTTATGGACTTAGCGATTCTGGACTCTGTCATTAGCCAGATAAAGGTTTTCACCAGCCACACTGCACACTGACATGACAGCCAGAATTAAGGACCAGGTCTTCTTGCATCTCTTTGTAATATTTACATTGGGGATGTTCCTGGTAACAAACTTCTTAGTCGACTAAACCAGCGGAAAACAACAGTAGACTAACTGACTCTAAAACTAAGACACACTCAGATATTTATTTATATTTGACAACTGTTGTCCTAACAAATGCCTCTGAATCCAGTAATCACATTCTTCACTAATGAATCAGGCACCATTGCACTTCATATGTCAAACCGTCAACAAAGAAGAAACAACAGTTAAAATAAACCGATGTTAAACATTATATGAAAACATGTTATGACAAAAGATGTTAAAATTTAAAATAACAAAATAATTAATTCAGCCATTTTTTTCAGCTTATCAGGGAAATTTGAGGCCAGCCCAGGTCTCCTCCTGGGAGGAGCACCCAGAATACGCCCATATCGGGTGGGTCCTTTCTCAACAACAATGCTCCACCTGGGGGCAAATAGCTGCATAACATTAGGAATCAACAATTTACCGGCACTGGGTATGTAAAACAAATAGCTGAAATTCCTAGTACCTCTGGTACTGTCAGCTGGTTGACTAGTTGCTTATATCCCTAGTTTATATTGCACAAAGCAATCAATAACTCATTTTTAGTAATCTGGAACTGCTTCATAGATACTCTTCTAAGAGTAAGTTCTGAAGAGCTGTTCTTGAGTAAAACTACAGTAAAATCTTTAGAAGATTGTTGACAAATTCTCAAAAGAGGGTGTTACATTTTAACGTTTATCTTGTTTGCTCTCCATTTTATGTATTTTTTCACTTTAAGCAAGAACAGAGTTTTTCCTCTGTGCAACTCAAAGTCTCCTGATTACATTTTGAAAAGCGAGATGTCAACATGGCAGAGTTAGGGAATGATAAAGAAAAGTATTAACCAGAAAGTGGAATCACTGCAGCAGTTAAGATCCCTTATTTTCAGCTTGTGTCTCTTTTATTTGAATACCTGATATAATAAAGCCTAGTTAAACGCAGGGGATTATACACAATATAGAGTTGATCTCTTTCAGTAACTGGCTTTTAATCTGTTTTTGTCACAGTCTCAGGTGGAAGAATACTGATGCTGCCCACTCTTTGCCGATGCCTGTCTCTAATCTGCTTTCAGTTGGGTATGCGAATGGAACTCGCACGAGGTGGTGGTGTGTGGCTGGTTGTGTCACAAGTGCTTATAACTTTACTGGTCAAGATGTAGAGGAAAGACCTTGAGTTGTTCCCATTTTTCAAGACACAGACACACATGCACAGGAGCAGTGGCCAATGGTGGTGGTGGTGGTGGTTTAGAGGGCGTTAAACTGGCGTGAGTGTCAGAGGGTATGTGTGGCCAGCTATAGTGCATTTTGTTGTAATGGCGTCCCAGTTGTCTTGTGAGAAATCAATGGAAATCAAGAGTCTCTGCAAGCAAGGGAGGCCAAGACTTCATCAGCCTAAATATTTAATTCTGGGAACACGTCTGAAGCTTTTAAAGATGAGCACACTGCCCTCTTTTCTCTTGCAATGAGTGCTTGTGGACACAAATACACGCTCCTCTGTTTTGGAAGGTGGTGGTGGTAGAGGCATACACTCTGAGTGCACTTGTCACACACAAATACAAACAACACAGACACAAATGTTAAAAATGCACACACACATACACACACATTCATGCTTGGACAGCACTGCCTGTCCATCCTGGCTCAGGTCAGGGCTGGGTTAAAAATCAATCCTAATCAATTATTAAGAGCTTGGGTAGCTCAGCAACTCAAAAAGGGCAGGCAGTCCCATTGCTGCCTTCACTGCCCCCCCCCCCCAAACCAACAAACAAAAGCTCTGGAAAAATAACCCATCAATATATATGATCTGGCTTTGTGGGTGGGTGAGCTGAGATGATTATGACGTTTTCAATTGGATGACAAATTATTTAAAATGATGCAATTCAGTGTCTTGCTCAAGGACACTTCTACGTCACAGTTGGTTCATCTCTGCTACTAAAATGTAATGAAAGACACCACCATCCTACTCATAGGACGATGGTATCTTTGTACTCTATGCAACTTACAGTAGTTTTTGTTTCATTGCTAAAATTTTGAGTGAAGTGGGAGGCATTAGCAAACTGAATGAAATGTTTGAATTTATCAGATGAAGTATTTTTTTATGTTTCTTAGATCTCGTTGTTGGACCTTTTGCATTTTGCTTTGGTTTCTTAGACGATTTGGTTATAAAGTCATACACATACCCACACTTTTCATGTTGCTTCATAACATAACATAAATTAAGATTAAATGAAGGAAAAAGATGCATGATTCAAATTGAACTGGTGATATTGCTTTTCACTTTAAAGGAGCAATAATCAGTATGGTTGTCCTCTAGCATGATAGAACTGTATATCATCTGAACCTTTCACATGAGTTGAGTAGATCCTGGCCTTACAGAATTAATACAGCTAACATAGATTTTTCTGAACTGGACGAAGAAAATTAAACATTGTGTGGTTGGGACGTTCCCTTTTTTTGCCAGCAAACTACACCATGTTATTAACTTTTTATTTGGCCATCATTTTTGTATGGCTAGGGTTTTAAAGCCTCCTGTTGCTTTGGTTGGCATGCTCGTGACAGCGTTTGTGTTTTGCATTATGTGGAAGGAAATATTTTCCACTTAAAGTCTCGGTTTTTAAACTACCCATGGATGTCAGGACGCTGTAAGAGAAAAAGATGTAATGTGTCTTCAATTAAAAAAAAACAAATCCGTTTTTTGTGTCTTTTTAATTATTTAGTCGGTGGAGTAAAATTTCCAAAGGAAGTGAGTGGAACTGAGACAAGTTCCCCAAATGTACCCAAGTGTCTTAGGCCACACCCATTTAAAGCCACAATACAACGATAGTTGTAAATAAAGATGAGTTAAAAAAAATGCTGGAGACAGGCTTTAAACTTTACATATTGTCTGGACCAAATTTAACCCATGTTGACATTTGGCAGCAGAGACAAATACCTTAAATGTCAATCTGTCAGCCCAGATTCGATGATTTTTCCTAAAATGATGCAAAATACACAAAAATAAAATTATTTTTTAAATTGTTATACTGTTGTATAGGTAGTGTACACCGAGGGTGTACAAAATCTGTAAGTAAGTAAGTAAATAAATAAAATTAATTTATATAGCACATTTCGCAGATAAAAATCACAAAGTGCTTCACAATAATCCCAGATATATAAATAAAATATTATAAAACAATGAAAAAAATTAATTAATTAAAAGCAGGTTTGTATAAAAATTTCTTCAGCTGCTTTTTAAATGAGTCATTGGAGTCTAGACAGTGTAAAGACAACGGAAGAGAGCTCCATGGCCTTGGTGCCAGTGCCTGAAAAGCCCGATCCCCATGTGTTTTGAACCTAGCATGTGGGACCAACAATAACCTGTGACCTGAAGACCTAAGTGCTCGGGATGAAGCATGAGGTTTCAACAGGTCAGAGATATTACTGGGGAGCTTCACCATGCAGAGCTCGAAAAGTTACGACTAAAATTTTAAATTGAACCCTAAAATTTACGGGCAACCAATGAAGAGAAGCCAAAGCTGGAGTAATGTGTGACCTTTTGTTTGTGCCAGTTAAAAGTCTTGCCCCAGCATTCTGAACAGTCTGAAGGTGATTTGTTGAGACACGTAAAAAGACCGTTACAATAATCCAAACGAGAAGAGATAAAAGCATGAATAATCATCTCAAGTTCTGCCTTTGACACCAGTAGTCTGAGTTTAGAAATGTTTCTTAGATGATAAAAACAATTCCGGACCAGTTGTTTAGAGTGTTTCTCAAGAGACATTGAACTGTCAAATATAACACTTAATCTGAGACTCGACTGAAATGAAGGGTCTAAAAACCTGATATGCTACCCAATTTCTGAGAACATGTGATCAGGAGCAATAATAAAAGTTTCTGTTTTATCCGTATTAGACTAGAGGAAATTGGCATTTAACCATTGTTTGATTTCAGACAGACACTTATTAAAACAAGACAATTTAAAAAAACTCAGAAGCTTTGAAAGAACAGTATAACTGAATGTCATCAGCATAGAGATGGTACGAAATATTATTTTAACATTTGATAATTTGGCCAGAGGGAGTATATGAAGACAAAAAAAGAATCGGACCTAAAACAGATCCTTGAGGCAAAACTGATGTTTCACACAACACTTGATTCATACAGACAGTAAAAGATCTCTCAGATAGACTGGGGTCTTTGAAGGTGTTTGCATGTTTGACTCATTCCAGAATACTTATGTGTGAGCTTTCTCTCACGTTCCAACACATACATTTCTGGTAAATATCTGACTCTAAACTGACCATGGTTATGAGGTAGATCAAGCGCTCTAAGGCTTTATCAGAAGTTTGAAATCTTATTGACTACAACATGATGGTGATTTTGTAAATTATATTGGTCATTAAAGTTACTGTGTGATTGAAAAGTTGCTACTATATGAGTGTGCAGTGTCTCTTGGTCAAAACACCAAGAATGGTAATAATGGAAACGCTCAACTTGAGGCTTCCTAATGGGACTTCACTAACCAACGGATGATATCATTGCAGCAATGTCCATTTTTATGTACAGTCTTAGGACACAATCAGACTGTCCTTTGTTTAACCCCTTCTACACCAAAGGGAGTTGCTCTCTTTCACATGAACCAGTAAATAGGCAAATCCCTAAACAACCGGTACTACTAGTTCTAAACTTGCAACACTTTCGGATGTCCATGCCCATGACTTACTTCCAAATAAAATATAGTTGTAGCATGTTTTGTCAATTGCATTTTCAATTTTTGTCTGACATGCGTCATGGCTGGAGCATGAAGTTCACTGCCAACTGCCAACCATGTCCTTTCCCCCAACAGAGGACATGTCAGAGTGGGACCAGGGTGACCCATATGAGCCTTTCTCCAATCAATGGGAGCTCGTCTTAAGTGTGATTACTAAAGACAGGCAGACAAACACACATAAACGTAGACACACGTACACAGATAGGATGGCCATGCGTTGGTCGATGCGCCCCTGGGCTGGTCTGTAAAGGCGTCACATCTGAGAAGCATGTCGTTCCAGCCTGATGAGCAATCTTCCTCATCAAAAGACCTTTATCCCAATCAATAAGGCTTTTGGCAAGGGAGCCCTACACCGCCTGTCCACTGTTCCCACCTCTGTGTTGCTGTGTGCGTGTGCTCAGCAGGGGATTTGTTGGTGTGTGTACATTGTTCATGTCAAATGCAAGGTTTTCACCCAAGGCTGTACGCTAATAGGAGAGCTGGATATTACTTTTTTGTTTTTCAGTGTTAATATCTGCACTTTCACAGGTGTCACTTAAAGTTCAAATGCACATGAGCTTGACAACTGAAATGTTTTGGTTCCAATGGAGGCCTCAGCATCAGTCTGTCAGATGATTTTCTCACTGATGTTCCAGTTGAAAAAAATCCACTTATATAACTCTGTGGTAGTTATTAGGTGCTCAGTTTTTGTCACTTTCCTCTGTATTCAAGTTAGACATTCTACTTCTTTAAAGACACGCTCTGATTGTACTTCCATTCAAGTTGGGGGACGTTCAAGACTGTTCTTGAACAAAACACACTGACATAAAAATGTAATATGTTGGTGTTTGAGAGGTATTCTAGGATCACTGATGAGTTTGTATGTAATCTGATGATAAGAACTAACTAATTATTATTTTTTGAAAATAGTTCTGCAGGAACGAGGCACTAAAGCAGCACTATTTCACATCATCATGTTATTTTTATACAAGTTGTCTTTCTGTACAAATGTCCGCAATATATTATCATTATCCCATCTTCCCATGTTGTGTTACCCACTTGGGGTTCTTGATTAAATCATGATTGTAGCTTAGCTGTTGCTAATCAAAAAACAAACCAATAACACAGAGTACAATAACTATGAACAGTAGCTTGCAGGTGGTGTCAACCTCAATGAAATCAGTTTGATTTATTTTTTATTTCTTTGCAAGACAGTGAATAGGTACATGTACAAAATTTCACTGCACACCGTTCAGTACCCAATTTAAAAAAAAATAAAACAGAAATATCATTTATGTAGTTCCGATTGAAGAAATGTGAGCAGGCCGTATCCTTTGGGAGTCCTTAATATGAGTCAACCGACCATTCAAATCAGCCTGCGGTTGAGCTAGTTCAAGAAAACTCCGAAGATAAAATAAAAAGTACCAAAGCAGTATTTCCGTGGTTCCAAAGGCAAAAGTTAAGCTAAAGTGGAAACTGACTGAAAGCTAGTGCTCTTCTTAGCCCTGATAGTAATGGGTACAGAAATACACCAAAACTGAATCAACAGAAGCTTGACTTTTTTATTGATCAAATATTGGTCAAACATGAAATATTTTTCAGATTGCAGATTCCCGTCTCAGTAGTCACAAATGATTTTTGTCCTAGTTATCAGTAGGACAGGTGCAGAAACCTTAAAGGATAATAATATGCATAAAATGATATATTGTTATTAGTATTATTATTAGTAGTAATAGTAGTATATGTTGAAAACCCCCCCCCCAAAAAAAGATGAATAGTGTGCTT
The DNA here is from genome assembly GCF_041146795.1 of Maylandia zebra. Lineage (NCBI taxonomy): Eukaryota > Metazoa > Chordata > Actinopteri > Cichliformes > Cichlidae > Maylandia > Maylandia zebra. The sequence goes on along the minus strand of NC_135179.1, from coordinate 30,652,536 downwards.
GCGTGTATAAAGTGTATGTGTATGATGACAAATTACCATTCTCTGCAGGTCTTTAACCTGTTGGCCATAACAGGAGAGCTGTGAATTCATCTATCTTGCTCATCCCACAACTCCCGCAGGGGGCCGGTTAATTAACCTAATAAAAACACCAACCATTTTCCTAAGGTAAATTGAATTGACTTGTCAATGATGTACGTCAATACACATAAGGAGCATTAGTACTTAGTGAGAGGAGCATTAAAGGGGAATGGGTATGTGTACAAACAGAGCTGTGTAGGAAAATGGGTTTACAAGTGATCATTCTGCATGATCTGAGTGCTCTATTTCCTGTGCGAGCGTGATGAAAATAATTTCATATTAAAAGTACAAGCAACAGCGTCATTAAGCAATAGAAGCCATTGAACTTTGTGACTCACCAATCTTTTTTTCTTTTTAAATACATGCATCATAACCCTATTTTTTCTGACTGGAATGCCTGCAAAATTTCAGCCACAAAGAATTTTAGTTGATACTATGCATCATGGATTTCTCAGATGTCATTAAAATAGTCCTAAAATTCTGTCAGTAAATTCCAACTTTTCATGTTTTATTTGATATAGTCAAGTTTCACTCTAATTGCATAATTGAATAGACTCCTGTTTCTGAGTTTAAACGTTTAAATGCATCAATTACATTTATTTTGGGCTTTTGTTCAACTTAACATTTCCAGTTTTTCCAACTGAAATGTCATATATTCAAGTTTCATTCTAAATATTGAAATTTTATGTCTTATATTTAAGTTTCATTCCATACATTGTTTTATTAGATATATCCCTCATTCTATATAATCAAGTTTTATTCAGTGTCCAAACTTCATTCTCCATATAGACAAGCTGCATATCATATAGTCAAGTTTTAGTCTGTAGAGCCACAGTGTAGTAGTTTACACATTAGCTTAGTAAGTGAATAATCCCTGATTTGTTCCCAGACGGAGACATATACATGTATCCCTTTGAGATTGTATTGGGAAGGGCAACTGGTGCAAAAATCTGCCAAATCAAAAGATCAGAATCAGAATCAAAAGATGCGGCGCTTCCTGCTCTGACAACCCCTTGTGAATAAGAGAGCAGCTCAAAGTGACTTCTTTTATCCAAGTTCCATTCCATATATTCAAATTTAATTCAGTATACCCAAGTTTCATTCTCTGTATTCAAGTTTTGATGCCATATAGTTAAGTTCGACTTCATATTTTATTATTTATTCATCCATATATCAAAGTTTGATTTCTAGTTTGTTTCGAGTAAAGACTATAACGTGTTTAAATCTCAGTTTGTGTAGATTTTTTTTTAAAATTCTTTAGGCAGGTTTATCAATAAAATGAAAGTAAACACAACTACTGGTCTATGATCACAGATTTGAACATTTAATTAATTATATTTTAATGTATAAGGTATAAAAATAAACATATTGCATGTGCCACTAAAACAGTGCAAAATACAGGATTATTGTAAGCCCCCCCCCTCCCGCCCAAAAAACAAAAAACAAACAAAACCAAAAAACAACCCTAGATACGAACTTGGTGTTCATTAAAATGCTGCTTGCCTGTTCCACATTTTCATTTCATCAGTGATCTCTTGGAGTCACTGTGCAGTAACACAGTAACAGTAAACCTCTGTCAGTGATGGAGGAAGAACATTCTCTTTATTCTCCCTTTCTTTAGCTTCCATCTCTTTCTCTTCCTGCATTAGAGCCTCCCACTGCATTCCTGCCTCATCCTGTTAATGTTAATAGCTCTGGCTGATGTTTTAATAAATTAGGCTTGATTAAGAAAATCGTCGCCCTTTTGATTCTAATGGGCTCTTAAACAAACTCTGCCATGACAGAATAATCATAAAAAAAAAACATAAGAGAGTGGAGTCTGTTACTGTGTAGTGTGTGTGTGTGTGTGTGTGTGTATCACTGCCTCTGCGTATGTTTTGGGAAGTAAAATTTGGATTGGAGAGTGTGTGGAAGCACCCAGTGATACCACGTCTTCACTGGAGAAGTGGAAGCCTCGCTGTATGTGTGTGTGTGTGTCATGGTTTACGAGCGCTGCTTTCTCTCAGCCATTAAGCTCCTTCCTCCGGTCTCTCCCTGTGGTGGTGTAATGACCTGCAATCAGCTCTGAGTGTATCTCCATTAAAAGGCCTTTTCGTTCCACCCTACACTGACGAGAAGTGCTCAGTTAGAGAAATTAAAACACGCAGGAGGCTCCATTGCTTCTCTAGTTATTACAGATCTATAGTTTCTCTTACCACTACCTCCTACGATGACAGTTATGGTATTTAGTTTCTTTTGCAGCTCCACACTGAAAACTTCTTCTATGGAGATCAAATACATTTATTTCTGCTAGCTTGGTTAGGCTGGTTGTTGCTAACAAGCTACCACTGTCCAGTCCTGCCTCATGTTTTCCTGTGCACAGGGCAGCCAGCTCACTGTGAGTGTCACTCACAGCAGCTGACAGTAGCCTCTGTTCTGCTTTGTGTTGTTTGCTTTTTTCTGCTACAAATTCTGGATGTAGTTATTAATTATTATTAATCTTCGGCTCTCTTCCACAATGCATCTTTAGTCCTGTCAGACTCCCCTCACCCCAACCAGTCATGACAGATGGCTGACCCTTCCTGAGCCTGGTTCTTCCTGTTAAAGGGGAGTTTTTCATTCCCACTGTTGCCAATTGCTTCTCCTTAGCAGGTCATCTAGTTGTTGGAGTTTTCTTTGTATTGTTGTATGGTCTTTATCCTCCAATATGTTGTTGTGATTGGGTGCTATATAATTAAAACTGAACTGAGTTGGTCCTCTAGGTTGCAGCAACTCTCTAGAGTGAACATGCCCAGCCTGCAATAATGGAAAAATGTAACTTTCAAAAGAATAGACTAACATATAGCACATAGAACAGGACATTGTTATTTTAAAACATTGTCATTATGTTACTTTTGAAAATATTATTTCAAATCTTAACTCTCCAAGTGTTTTTTTAAGTAGTCCAAGGGGATGCAGTGTTTCATTAGTACAAGAAAATAAAGAAGAAATACTAAAGAGCAATAATAAAACTGTCAAACTTCATTTTACCGTGTACAGATGTATATAGATGTGTTTAAGTGGTAGTTTTTTTGTGTGTGCACATAAAAACAAAGAAGTGAGAGAAGATTGAAAAAAAAGAAAAACAAATCACTGAATTAGCATTAGTGTTATGTTTACTTAACAAGAAAAACTGTCTTTAGCATTCACATTACCCTGATGCCTTTGATGCCAAGACCTATTTATACAGTGTTCAGTAATACAACACCCCCCCCCCCCCCCCCCCCCCCCCCCCCCCATGCACTGTAAAATAAAGATACAGCATCCTCCCATGGTTTGGGCTGCAGCCTTGGCTTCGAGCTGCATTGCACTTGTTCGGTCTTTTGCAGTTAGCTTCTTGACCTCTTCTCCAGTGTGGTTTACTCGACGAGTTTCAAGCAATTTGTAAACAATACATTAAATATTAATTCCAAGGGAAGCCACACTCCTGCTGGTAGATCCTACTACTCTTCAGAAAGAACAGTGCTTATTTGAAGTGAAGTGTTGTCCTTTCACAAATGAGAACGTCTAAATAGAGGCTAATATGTTTCACTCGCTGCATGTTACACTAATCCTGTTGTTCAAATGCAGGATCCCCCACCATTTCTTATTAGCAATGTACACGGGCATCCCCCACAAATTAATGACAGCTATTTATGAGAAATGCTAGCTAATAATTTAATGCTTGTGAGCAGCAACCAGACTGATTACAATATAATTATAACATTACTCCTATGTAGCTGAAGCTGTAGAGGCTGACAGAGAATTCAAAGAGTGAGAAAACTTTTACTTTCATATCTTCATCCACCATATGCACTTCTTACTTCATAGAGTATGTGCATGTGCCATGTTTACACTGTATGTATGTGATAGTGACAAACCTGAAAGAGTCTACTCTTCGTGTATCAAGGACTAAGAGTGAACTGTATCATGTGACTGATACAGTCAACTAAAGCAGCATTTTAAAGAGGTGCTCTGAAAGTCCCAGTTGATCCTTCCCATTTATATGTAGCCCGTTCATATTCAATAAGACACACAAATACATTTCAACCTTTGGGCAATTGTAAGGTTGCACACCTCTTCATCAGGAGGTAAGCAGTGTGGATATGCCATCTGTACAAAAAGCTTCAGTAAATCAAAATAAAAGCTGCACTGTAGTCTTTAAAAATAGTGGCTGTGGCTCAGCGGGTAGAGCAGGTCATCTACTAGTTGGAAGGTTGTTGGTTTGATCACTGTCTGCGCCAGTCTGCATACTGCATTGTCCTTGGGCAAGATACACACCTTGAGTTACTCCTGATGCATTCATGAGAGTGTGAATATCAGGTAGAGAGCATTGGAAAGAAGTCACTGTACGAATGATGTTTCTTAAGTTGAAAAGTGCAAATTTATTTATATGAAAAAAGAAGGACCTTTGGATAATATAGAGAAAACTCCAACAATTAGATGACCCCTTTGAGCAAGCACTTGGCAACAGTAGGAAGGAAAAATGGCTGGGGTGAGAGGAAGGAGACCGGACCAATCCATTAAAATTTGAAGAATCTAAAATTTCTAAACCATACCGTAAAATATCACAAATTTAGATGCATGCAGTTCTGGCAATATATTAATTTGATTTTAACACTCCTTTTAACACTCCACACAGCTTAATTGCAATCCATCTCTACTTCTCTTTTCTTATTCAATTTTGATTCACAGTGAGCTGTCACAGGTTACATCCTGGACAGGACCGTACATCCAGTCCATTGCAGGCCTAACTTAATTTAACAATACAGTGAAATCAGTGAATTCAGTGAAAAGCTGTACACTGGAGTCAAATATTTATCTAAATGAGACCTTGGTGTCACAGATGAGCAGAGTTCACTGAGAATGATTCTCAGTATGCCCCTTTGTTGAGGCATAACATTTCAGTTTACACACTTGCAAAGTAACCTCTAAACAAAATGCACAAAATAATTTTCTCTAAAATAAAATCAGCCTTTGAAACAATGTTTAGAATCTTGTACCACTGTGAATACAACTGATGGCAATAGTGAACAATGTTCACAGCAGAAAAAGCATCAAATCATCCAGAGAAGCCACTCTGGCAGTGTAATCTACTTCCCTGCTCTCTGCGTGTTAATGCCTGGTATGTTATACATCACAGCATTGTTCTGTTATTGAAAACATGGAAAATCACTTTAATGGCGCTTCTTATCAGCCAAATGTTTTGTCAGTTATGACAAAGTTTGGAGGAAAATGTTGCCAACGAACGATAGCTTAACGCCATATCAGTTGCCAAGTGAAGACTAGAATGGGGCTATGACTGTGTGGGAATTTTCTTTGTCACTGCTCAGTGGACGCTTCGGGTTTTCAGGTCTGAGAGGAATGAATGGTGATGTGAGTGAGAGTACCTGATTAAATAAAGGATAAAAAATGACTCCCACTCTCCTTGATCACCCACGTCGTCTGTCTTGTTTGTTTTTCCTGCGTGCTGTCATTCTTTCTATTTTGTCACCCTGTCACTTCCTTTGTGTTGCTCTTTGGAATGTTGCTATTGTGCATATGGCTGTGCATGTTTCTAACTACATATTTATTTGTGTTCATAACCCCGTATCTACATGTAAGAATAGGCGGATCTAAATCTGCATACGTGTGCACTTCAGTCTATTTGTTACTGATTTCAGACATTGGACTGAAGTAGGGAATGATTTACAGGGCAATGCTGTCATGTACACATATTGTTTAGAATCACCTGCATGCAACTGCATTACACTTTGAACACAAAGACACCTCTGTGTAGTATATGCTACACAGCGTAATGATTTCATCTTTTTTAGGTTTAGTCTTTCATTAAAACAGCTAACTACTGCAAAATGTGTAAGAAGACAAAAGAATGAAACGTGTCAGAGTGTCAGAAGTCAGATAACTCAGTAGGTACTTCTCTGTGTTCGTGTTCCATAGCTGAATGATTGTGAGATGCTTCCTTTGGTTCCTTCAAGACGTGGGACCCACGGATATCCATGCAGCCAGGCAGGATTTGATCCTTGCTGTTATTGACAGTCCTCTCACAGTTTCTTGTGCACTATTTATTCATTCAAAAATAACATTATAATAAATAACATAATAATTTGTGATACTTGGTGTGTGATTTTCATCACACACAAGAACAAAGAAAGTCTTAAAATGTTTCATTTTGTCTGTGATGAAAAGACAATATATGAAAGTTTACCCTTTTGACAAAAACCTTTTGATAAATTATCTTTTTGAGCTGCATTAGTATAATTACTTATCAGTATTTACACATCTATACTTTCAAAACAGTGTTGTGGTAAAGCGTGTAATAGAAACATGGGTCCACTGTGTAGATGTCACACTTTGCCTCTCCTAAGCGTGAAACAGGCACACATGCTTAAGCTGCAAGAAGTTGCAGTAAGTTGCAGTAGGCTGCAGAAACAGCAGAGGGCGATATTTTATTCCAAGACATGAAAATAGTCAAGGGAAATGTACGGAGTCGAAAACGCGACGACGCCACGAAAGGGGAACTACAGGGCGTGGACGGCTGGTGGAAACATCGCAAAGCAGGCTAGGCCCGCCGTTCCACACGGGTCTGTCCTCCAGTACAAGGCCCGTTTGCGCAGACTGAAGGGCAAGGACATCTGGGTCGGCCTGTTGGTCAGCGGCCATAGCCTCAAAGTCTATGCCAACATAAACGGGAGAAACCAGCACGCGGGATAGACAGTCAGCCATGCAGTTGGACTTACCAGCCACGTGCTGAATGTCAGTTGTGAACTCGGAAATGGCTGCCAGCTGGCGCTGCTGGTGCCCGCTCCACAGATCAGAGGCCTTGGACATCGCGAATGTCAAAGGTTTATGATCGACGTATGCGGTGAAGCTCCGACCCTCGAGAAAAAAACGAAAATGCCGTGTCGCGAGGTGTAGGGCCAGCAACTCCCTGTCAAAAACGCTATATTTGCGCTCACTGTCCCTAAGCGTGCGACTAAAAAAAGCAAGCGGTTGCCAGACACCGGAGACCCGCTGTTCTAACACTGCGCCCACTGCCATGTCCGACGCGTCGGAGGTCAACGCAATCTCCGCCGATGGAAACGGGTGGGCCAGCAAGGCGGCGTTTGCCTTGGCCTCCGACGCGTCGGAGGTCAACGCTATCTCCGCCGATGGAAACGGGTGGGCCAGCAGGGCGGCGTTTGCCAGCACGGTCTTGGCCCCAGAAAATGCCTGGATGTGTTCAGGGAGCCAGTCAATCGGGTCCTTAGCTGTTTTACCCTTCAAGGCAGCATAGAGAGGCTACAGCAGGTGCACAGCTCTGGGGAGAAAGTGGTTGTAGAAATTGACCATCCCCAAGAACTCCTGCAGCGCTTTAATGGACGCAGGACGTGGAAAAGCCGAAACGGCCCGGAAATGCGGTTGCCCAAGAAATCCAGAACGGGCAAGCCGAACTGGCACTTGGAGGGGTTGACGATCAGGCCGTGTGCCGCCAAGCGCTGGAAAACCTGATGCAGATGTGATGTGTGCTGACTCTCAGAGCAGCTGGCCACCAATATATCGTCAAGGTACACGAAGACGAAAGGCAGCCCGCGCAAAACAGAGTCCATCAACCGCTGAAAAGTCTGGGCGGCGCCTTTCAGGCCGAACAGCATGCGCAAAAATTCAAACAGGCCGAAAGGGGTAATAACGGCAGTTTTGGGGACGTCTTCGGCGCGCACGGGAACCTGGTGATACCCCCCGCACCAAGTCAATTTTAGAAATCGAGGTGCCGGCGAGGTGGGCGGAAAAATCCTGGATGTGGGGAATGGGGCTCTGTGACATTATTCACAGGGACAGCAGAAATCAATATTTTGTTACAAAAAAAGTTTTTGTGGACTGGAACATGTTCTGACTTCAGAGCATGTTGATCAGCTCCTTTTTCTTTTGGCAGCAATAAACATGACAGTTTACTTATTTTAATTTAAGACATGTTTTATTTTAATTAAGTTTAAAACTTTTTTATTTAATGTAAAATTATATTTTGTTTTAATTTACTTTCAAATTCTTCAGTTGCTGAATGGGCTGCATAGTTTTCATATTGCATAGTTCAGAATAGCTATAATTGTGCCAGATGGTTGCATTCAGTTAAGTTGGACTAGACTATAATACAAACTGTTCAGTTTGTCAACAATAAAACTGACTGAAATGAGAGAAAGACTGAGTGCGAGACTTTGATATTAGATAAAATGAATATTGATAAAGTTTACCTTTATGTACAGAATCTAAATATCGCAAAATATTTTTAAAAATTGCAATAATATCATATCGTGCGTTAAGTATTGTGATAATATCGTATCGTGGGATGTATGGTGATTCCCACCTCTAATGTATATACGTGTATTTGTGTGTTTACATTTACAAAGGCCAGAACTCTCCACCAACACCTCCAACTGCTTGCAGCAGATTGGTTGGGAGTTTTTCCTTCTCACTTTCACCAACTGCTTCCTTACAGGGGTTTGTCTGATTATTTGGGTTTTTCTCCCAAATCTTGGTACATATAGTACAGTCTTTACTTTACACTATGAAGCATTTTGAGACAAATGTCACTGCAATTTGGCACTATACAAATAAAACTGAATAGAAGTGATTTGAAAGCAATCTTAGAAATGGCCCCAGCTAGTTTGGAAATTCTACATTATCTGTAAAGCCAACTACAAAACAGGACAAAAATCGGTTGTGCCTGATTACGTGATATCATCATGAACACGTTTTGACCTGAACAGTACTGAGCATCAAGAACAAAATACACTGTTGGAAGTGACAGCTGATCATAATATTCTGTGTAGTGTATCAGAGTTGATCGATGCCACATTTGGGCAACATGCAGTGTAAGAGCAACAAGTTCTGTTATGTGATCTAAATAAAAGGCTAATGTTCCTCCTTGTTTCCATTCAATTCTTAAAATTTATATCACATAAACCTGTCAGACTTGATTGTTTTCTTTTATAATTTAAACCAGTGCAGAAATGTAGCTATACAGAGTAAACTGTCTCTCAGCCCAGGTATGGTGAGACTTCCTAACTCTACAATCTCCTCATCTGACACACTGACCATTTATCAGAGAAAAGAATCGCATAGCCAGAAACCTGTGTAAGAATGTGCGCTAAATGGAAGAAAACAGCCTACAGAACAAACGGCTTCTTGGCTTCAGTTCATACTGGGAAATGTTGTGTTTTTTCACATAATGTGTGATGAGTAGATAAGAAAAGAAACAATGAGCAGAAGTTGTTGCTGATTTCTTCAGTAGTGTCATTCTTGTCCTTTAATGTGGCTTTACATTGAAAAACTGGTATGCAGTCAGATGCTTTCATCTGCATCCTCTCCATCAGTCAGTGCATGTATGCCGATGAGTCTCTTTATGGAAGGGTTTGTGTGTCTAGATGTGTATTTTTGCAACTGCAACCTACCTCTCCTCACGCTGCCATAAACGCTGCTGTCTCTCCACCTCTCTCTCTCTCTTCCTCTCTCTCTGATATACATAGCAATGACCCCTGTCTCAGTCATGCTGGCACCATGCTGTGAATTCCATCTAAGCAGAAAAACAAGTGGAGATTGTTATGCAAATGGCTATGTGGTGGGCCTTGTGCAGGAGGAGAAAAATGGCAATGTTTGTATCCTTATGTGGGTGCTGGGTGGCAGTAAGAGAGGGGGGAAAAGACAAGATACAGAAAGGGAAGCGAAAGAAAGGGGAATGAAAAAGGAGTAGAAGGGAAATGGAGGGGGCAGGAAACATATTAAAGATACAGAAAAGAGACAGGATGGCATGATAAGATGCTCTTTTGAAAGTATGTTTACAGGAATAAACTCTGCCATAGGCAGGTGGTCTATACCTGCAGGATGTGCTTACCATGTAAGTTATTCTCACTGATCAGCCAGGGGTAACTGGGTACACCATGCAAATAAGTCTCTTCTTGCAGGGAGTTTGTATATTTTCATATATCATATTTATGCCCATATTTCTTTAAATGCTAACTCTTTCTTTTTCATCCTGTCAGCATGGTACACACAAACACGTGCAAACCCCACACCCACTCACAGCACGATGCGTTGAGAGGTAATGAAGGGAAATAGCTGGTTAGTTACTGTCTAATTGTCATTGCACTTGATGGGGAATACCTCAACCTGGTGCAGCTTCACTGGCCAGAAAACAATGACTTCACACACACACACACACACACACACTTAGAAAAGTGCTGAAGATATGTAGAAGATGAAATTCTTCATGTGTGACCTATATCTCATCAAGTACCTTTTGCTGAAAGTGTAATTGTTGCTGACTGGTTGGTTGGTTGTCGATGGTTGGGTGAACAAATCACTATGCTCTGACACTGGCTACAGATGTTTGCACTGTGTTTTATATTATGGCTAAAATACATTCAAGTTTTACGATTTTGCTCCTTGCGTAGCATAGACAGGATGAGAACACTCATGTTTATCAACATTTGTTATAATATGCAGGGTTAATATGGTTGCTTTTCTGTTGCATTCTAAAAATATATAATAATAATAATATAAATATAATATAATATATAATATAATAATATATAATAATATAAAATAATATAAGAATATAATAATATAAAAATCTATAAACGGTTTGGTTTGGTTTAGGAAGAGGTTGTGGTTTACGTAAAAATACACTCTTGTTGACAAATAGCCAATAGGGCTGATTGTAGATTACTTTACTGAGGTGGGAGTGTCTTCAGATCTGATATAAAACAAGATAACTTGTTTTGGGAGGTCTGATCTCTCTTCCACGGAGTCAAATACTGGCGCCCTGCGACAGATACTGGTATATGTCTCAAAAGCATCCTTTGTTTTTTTATGCTGAGTTTACTGAGATCTGTCACTCCTACCTACTCACATATGGTTATTTGTCTAAAAACACATCACATTTAAATACCCTGTTTTCTCACTTTTCAGTATGTTGTGATGAGAAATATTTTGCTTGGAAAAACTAGCAAGTAAACAGAAATGTAAAAACAAAGTGAAAATAAAAAGGTGGGAAAAACCTCCCACGCAAGGCATAAACTATGGCTGACAAACTTGTGACTTACACCCTTTAATGTGGCCTGTTTCATTCTCTATCACTTGGAATCAAGGCATGTGTTGGAAAGACCAACTTGTGCATATATTTGGAAGAATGACTGTGTTTAAGGTTTAAGGATGAAGATGCATTGAACAGAACGGCAATAGAAATATATTCCAACCACAAGACTGACTAGCATCTCATGGTAGAGAGAGAAGACATCTTACAAATCTTGATGAGGTGGCTGTAGCTCAGGAGGTAGAGGGGGTCATCTACTAATCGGAAGGAAGGTGGATCCATCCCTGGCTGCTCCAGTCTTCATGCCAAACATCCTTGGGCAAGATACTAACCACAAATTGCTCTCTGACGCATCCATCTGTGTGAATGTTAGATAGAAAACATTTAATCATAGGAGGGAAAAGTGCTTTGAGTTCTCAGGTAGAGAAGAAAAGCGCTATACAAGAACCAGTCCATTCTCTTTAATAACTGAGGCTCATTGGAAGATAAACTTTCCCTGGACATCACCAATGTCATCTCAGTGTGCCCATCATCTGTTACAAACCAATTACTTGTGAAAGCCAGCAGCAAATTGGTGATTGGTTAAATATTAATAAATCCAAGTTAGCATTTTCACTGCTCTCACGGGTTGTTTTTTTTTAATGGTGATGATAATGATGCCTGAGCTTTTTTTTTGGAATTTCCTCTTTCTGTAAGATGTCAACAACTATAAGGACATAATGAACAACCGTGTTCTCTACAGACCGAGAAAAAGCTGGGGGGAATTTTAAAATCTTGCTCTCCCCATCACCAAACAAAAACAATGTGAAATATTCTGGCAAAAAATAATGAATACCTCTGTTCATAGAATTAAAGAGTGAATGGCGGTGATTATGTGGAGATGATGTGAATTCTCAAATCAAATGTTACCAGAAATGGCAACACAAGCATATCTAAATAATCTAATAGATTTGTTTTATCCACGTGGTAAACAAACATTTATTCAAAAACTAGATGGTGTCCTTGCACTGGCCTTGCAGTTCTTTTTTCATAAGCCTTTTCATTTAATTCTGCCAAATAGGCCAAAATTCCTCAAGAAGGTTAATGTCTATCTAACTCGTCCCTTACCCCTCAGTTGTCAGACGTAGGGTTAAACTGGAGGTTAGAAAGATTAAACTGATTCAATCGTCTCGTCTTACCCTCTGCAAGTAGGTATAAACATAAGGAGTAGAGGTGTTCTTTTTAAAACTATCATTTATCATTCTTTGGTTGCCAAGAACAGACATAAGAAAACAAATGAAATGTACTGCACACACTTTCGGTATGAATGTCTCTGTTTGATAAAAATGTCTTCCTTGCAGCATTATAGTTGTTACTACTGCAAATTAGTTGCTTATGAACATCATTCTTGGCAGACAGACTTGAAATATGCATGCGTGTGGGTATATCTGTGACCATGTGTGTGCATCTGCTGCACATTACTCACACTCCTTTCTCCAAACCTCTTTTTCTCCTTTTAGTCTTCCTCAAAAAAACTCTGACACACACTGTCTCTTCCACTTTCACTGTCTATGTCGCACAAACAAGCCCCCCCCCCCCCCCCTCCCCCCACCACCACCACCACCACCACACACACATACACACACACCACCACCCGCCAAAACACACACGTTCTTGTGGAGATGCTTCAGCTTGATCGTTATCCAACAGCATCATCAATTATTAGGTCTGGTTTATGAAACCCCAGTGCAACTCGCCACCAAACACACTGTGTGTATTGCTTTTCATAGTGGACACTGATACTTGAGATTTTTTTTCTTTTTGGTTGCTTTGTCTTGAATGAAGGTTGCATCAGTTTACATCAGCAGCAGACAGTGGCGGGCTGGACCCCCCCCCACCACTACCACCATCACCACCACCAAGCTGTGAGGGCAGTTTCAGTGTTCAGATCGTCACTCTACATGTAGTGCTTTTACAGTTCCTTGCTCTAAATGATGAATTAAGTTCAATGAAAATGTACTTTTAACCTCATGTGAGCTCGAGTGAAACCCTGAGGTCCTCGGGTTGCTCCCCGTGAGGGGTGAGTTCAGAGATAGGTGGGTGGTGGGGGGACTGAAGGCGTGTTTCTGTAACACATGATTCGAGGTATTAACCATAAAGGAAAAAAAGCATAACGGAAAAGACCCAACTTTGTCCAATCTGGTCTCACAGAATAGTGTTAAATAGATTAAAGGATAAGATTAAATAGAAAAATTAGAAATGTTACAATATTTCCTGGGCTTCAATCATACAGGCTTGCAGACTGATGGGCACCCATGTGACCAGTAAGGGAAAATGTGGTTGCTGGAAATTGCTTACATTTTCTGTGAAATGGAATGTTGAAGCCCCTGTCACACAGGCCTAGACGCTGACCAGTGAACATCTCAGTTGCTATTATTATACCTAGTGTTACCTAGCCAGTTTGTGGCTGGGGAGGTTGCTTGCTGCCACTATGGGAAATTGGTTGTATAGAGCAGTGTTTCCCAACCTTTTGGAGCCATGGCACATATTTCCCATTAGAAAAATCACACGGCACACCACCAAACAAAAGTGTCACAAAAGCATATTGATCATTTTTTTCTGCACACCAGGTATAGCAGAATTGGTTCGGTTTGGCCCCAGTATACCTTTTTTGATTTCTTCTGACCATTACTCATGCTAGGTCCTTCATCTGGGTCGGAATTTTCTCCAGGACTCAGGTCAGACTGACAACTCTATTGCTATTATGACAGCATGACTATTACATAATTTCTCCTTCATCTTCTTCTGTTTTACTGGCAATTGACAACCCATTTAATTAGAGCAGGTAGTTGTACTGCCCTCTAGTGGAAGAGAATGTAATTGTTCTGCCCATCACTCACACCGATCGCACTAATCAGGTGAAACTAAATAATCTTCCACGACACACCTGATCATTTCTCACAGCACACCTATGTGCCGCGGCACAGTAGTTGGAAAACACTGGTATAGGCGTATAGAAAACCTCCTCAAGATTGTTGCAGTTGCTATGTATGGGAAATGCTCACTTGAATTCCTAACTACTCGCTTAGCAGTAGCGAACCTGTGTGAATGTGATACAAACCCAATGTGTTGTTTTCAGTGATAAAGAAAACTCAATTTTCAACTTCCATTCAGTGGTTTGATAGTAATCTGCTGCCGACCATAGTAACCACAAGGAGGCTTTTGGTGCAGCACCCTCATTGCATTAGATTTTACTCTCTGATGTATCCATTGGAGTTTAAATGAAATCGGCATCTTTACAAAGCTTGTCAGCAGATGTAAGCAAGAAAAGCTCTAAAATCTGGTATATGCTGCACTGACACTAAGCTTCATGACACACTGTGGACCAGCCAGCACCAGCATATGACATGAAATCTCAAGTCATCACAATCAAATTTTAAACAATTACCTGGATTCTGTGCTCCTCTGATTTGGAGTCTAAGAAGTGGATTTGAAAATTACATGTCACAAATTTATTTGATCTAAAACAAAAAAAAAAAACGTGCTGTTCTTTATCTCCTTAACTCGGGTAAGAAGTTCCTGATAATGTCTCTGGTTGAGGAAAGGCTTAAAATTACAAATGCATCCTGAAAACGTTCGCATGGTGGCACTTGATACGGTGACACCAGCTCCAGTCCACTGCTTATGAAGTTCTACCAAGTACTTCGGTCATTCTGTTGCTCGGGCACTTTTTCATGCCACACTTGTTCTTTCCAATTTCCATTAATATGCTTCCATACAGCACTGTGTCTGTAGGTAGTCTAAAGTCAAATACACTATGCTACATGGTAATTGTGGTGTTTCAATAGTAATTTATTTAAAACTGAAATTTTATTTAAGTACAGAGGATTTGAATAAATTCAGAGTTATAACCCATAATGATCACTCATAATGATCAATGAAAACTGGAAATATTTTGGGTGAAATGTATATCAAAATACAAATATAAATAATATATAAATGGATATTAAAATAATTATACAGGGAGTGCAGAATTATTAGGCAAGTTGTATTTTTGAGGAATAATTTTATTATTGAACAACAACCATGTTCTCAATGAACCCAAAAAACTCATTAATATCAAAGCTGAATGTTTGTGGAAGTAGTTTTTAGTTTGTTTTTAGTTTTAGCTATTTTAGGGGGATATCTGTGTGTGCAGGTGACTATTACTGTGCATAATTATTAGGCAACTTAACAAAAAACAAATATATACCCATTTCAATTACTTATTTTTACCAGTGAAACCAATATAACATCTCCACATTCACAAATATACATTTCTGACATTCAAAAACAAAACAACAACAAATCAGCGACCAATATAGCCACCTTTCTTTGCAAGGACACTCAAAAGCCTGCCATCCATGGATTCTGTCAGTGTTTTGATCTGTTCACCATCAACATTGCGTGCAGCAGCAACCACAGCCTCCCAGACACTGTTCAGAGAGGTGTACTGTTTTCCCTCCTTGTAAATCTCACATTTGATGATGGACCACAGGTTCTCAATGGGGTTCAGATCAGGTGAACAAGGTGGCCATGTCATTAGTTTTTCTTCTTTTATACCCTTTCTTGCCAGCCACGCTGTGGAGTACTTGGACGCGTGTGATGGAGCATTGTCCTGCATGAAAATCATGTTTTTCTTGAAGGATGCAGACTTCTTCCTGTACCACTGCTTGAAGAAGGTGTCTTCCAGAAACTGGCAGTAGGACTGGGAGTTGAGCTTGACTCCATCCTCAACCCGAAAAGGCCCCACAAGCTCATCTTTGATGATACCAGCCCAAACCAGTACTCCACCTCCACCTTGCTGGTCGGACTGGAGCTCTCTGCCCTTTACCAATCCAGCCACGGGCCCATCCATCTGGCCCATCAAGACTCACTCTCATTTCATCAGTCCATAAAACCTTAGAAAAACCAGTCTTGAGATATTTCTTGGCCCAGTCTTGACGTTTCAGCTTGTGTGTCTTGTTCAGTGGTGGTCGTCTTTCAGCCTTTCTTACCTTGGCCATGTCTCTGAGTATTGCACACCTTGTGCTTTTGGGCACTCCAGTGATGTTGCAGCTCTGAAATATGGCCAAACTGGTGGCAAGTGGCATCTTGGCAGCTGCACGCTTGACTTTTCTCAGTTCACGGGCAGTTATTTTGCGCCTTGGTTTTTCCACACGCTTCTTGCGACCCTGTTGACTATTTTGAATGAAACGCTTGATTGTTCGATGATCACGCTTCAGAAGCTTTGCAATTTTGAGACTGCTGCATCCCTCTGCAAGATATCTCACTATTTTTGACTTTTCTGAGCCTGTCAAGTCCTTCTTTTGACCCATTTTGCCAAAGGAAAGGACGTTGCCTAATAATTATGCACACCTGATATAGGGTGTTGATGTCATTAGACCACACCCCTTCTCATTACAGAGATGCACATCACCTAATATGCTTAATTGGTAGTAGGCTTTCGAGCCTATACAGCTTGGAGTAAGACAACATGCATGAAGAGGATGATGTGGACAAAATACTCATTTGCCTAATAATTCTGCACTCCCTGTATGTAATCGTTACAAGAATTTATTGAGAAAAAGCAAAATACATTGGAGCAGGAAAGGGTTGAAAAGAAGAGAAAGGTGGTTATGCTTTTGCCAGGAAAAAATGTTGTGGAAGTAAATCAGAAGAACTCTTTATTAACCCATCATAGCATTTTTTTTCTGTAACTGTGGCCAAGAAAGGCAGATTTATTTATGTGGCCCATTTCCAACACAGATGAGTAATATTATAAGTAATATTCAAAAATAAATGAACAAAAAAAAGACTAAAATCTGCCCAGAATGAATATGTTGTGGAAAAACTCCTCCCCAGGTTGGTCCAACCTACACTCCAAGCCTACTCAAGCAGTAATAGCATGACCTTGGTACGGTGAGGGAATCCAGTGTCTCTGTTATTCTGTTCTATTTTGCTGGCGTGTTTTGGTTCCGGGTGTCCCCTTAGGAGGAAAGTAAGTCAGGGACCACCTTCATCCACTCGTTAACACAACTATTTAAACAGCCAAGCACATGCAAACAACTGATTGTGTTATGTTCTCTCTTATAACTTAACTTGTAAAGTAACAACACCTTTTGGTTGTTAGTAACTTACTTTATTAACCATGTTGTGGAAAAGGCACAGGCATATCAATGCGCACATACACCACACTTGGTGTTCTCTACTTTACACAGAAAGTAGTACCACAAAAATATAAACTGATTTTACTAAATACATACAGTGGGGCAAAAAAGTATTTAGTCAGCCACTGATTGTGCAAGTTCCTCCACTTAAAATGATGACAGAGGTCAGTAATTTGCACCAGAGGTACACTTCAACTGTGAGAGACAGAATGTGAAAAAAAAATCCATGAATTCACATGGTAGGATTTATAAAGAATTTATTCGTAAATCAGGGTGGAAAATAAGTATTTGGTCACCTCAAACAAGGAAAATCTCTGGCTCTCACAGACCTGTAACGTCTTCTGTAAGAAGCTTTTCTGTCCCCCACTCGTTACCTGTATGAATGGCACCTGTTTGAACTCATCATCTGTATAAAAGACACCTGTCCACAACCTCAAACAGTCAGACTCCAAACTCCGCCATGGCCAAGACCAAACAGCTTTCGAAGGACACCAGGAAAAGTATTGTAGACCTGCACCAGACTGGGAAGAGTGAATCTACAATAGGCAAGCAGCTTGGTGTGAAAAAATCAACTGTGGGAGCAATCATCAGAAAATGGAAGACATACAAGACCACTGATAATCTCCCTCGATCTGGGGCTCCACGCAAGATCTCATCCCGTGGGGTCAAAATGATCATGAGAACGGTGAGCAAAGATCCCAGAACCACACGGGGGGACCTGGTGAATGACCTGCAGAGAGCTGGGACCAAAGTAACAAAGGTCACCATCAGTAACACACTACAACGGCAGGGAATCAAATCCCGCAGTGCCAGACGTGTTCCGCTGCTGAAGCCAGTGCATGTCCAGGCCCGTCTGAAGTTTGCCAGAGAGCACATGGATGATACAGCAGAGGATTGGGAGAATGTCATGTGGTCAGATGAAACCAAAGTAGAACTTTTTGGTATAAACTCAACTCGGCGTGTTTTGAGGAAGAAGAATACCGAGTTGTATCCCAAGAACACCATACCTACTGTGAAGCATGGGGGTGGAAACATCATGCTATGGGGCTGTTTTTCTGCCAAGGGGACAGGACGACTGATCCGTGTTAAGGACAGAATGAATGGGGCCATGTATCGTGAGATTTTGAGCCAAAACCTCCTTCCATCAGTGAGAACTTTGAAGATGAAACGAGGCTGGGTCTTCCAACATGACAATGATCCAAAACACACCGCCCGGGCAACAAAGGAGTGGCTCCGTAAGAAGCATTTGAAAGTCCTGGAGTGGCCTAGCCAGTCTCCAGACCTCAACCCCATAGAAAATCTGTGGCGGGAGTTGAAAGTCCGTGTTGCTCGGCGACAGCCCCAAAACATCACTGCTCTCGAGAAGATCTGCATGGAGGAATGGGCCAAGATACCAGCTACTGTGTGTGCAAACCTGGTAAAGACCTATAGTAAACGTTTGACCTCTGTTATTGCCAACAAAGGTTATGTTACAAAGTATTGAGTTGTATTTTTGTTATTGACCAAATACTTATTTTCCACCCTGATTTACCAATAAATTCTTTACAAATCCTACCATGTGGATTCATGGATTTTTTTTCACATTCTGTCTCTCACAGTTGAAGTGTACCTCTGGTGCAAATTACTGACCTCTGTCATCATTTTAGGTGGGGGAACTTGCACAATCGGTGGCTGACTAAATACTTTTTTGCCCCACTGTAACAGATTTCTTTAAAGAATGGTCAAAAATACCTGCTAAAGTACAACCTGAGCTTCAGAATGAGCGGTAGTTCTCTCTTTGATTTCTCCAGTGCCTTCAACACTATTCTTCCCTCGGTTCTAAAGGACAAGCTGGTGAACTCTGGAGTGGACCATCACCTCACTACCTGGATCCTGGACTACCTCACCGACCGACCACAGTATGTGAGGACTCAGGGCTGTGTGTCGGACAGGGTCGTCTGCAGTACGGGGGCCCCACAGGGAACGGTTCTGGCTCCGTTCCTCTTCACCATCTACACTGCAGACTTCTCCCACAATTCCACCCAGTGCTTCCTGCAGAAGTTCTCTGATGACTCTGCAATAGTCGGCCTCATCACTGATGGGGACGACAAGGAGTACAGAGGTCTGACCCAAGACTTTGTGGACTGGTGCCAGCTGAACTACCTCCAGATCAACGCCAGTAAAACCAAGGAACTGGTGGTAGACTTCCGCAGGCACAAGCATTCTCCACTGCAACCACTGAACATCCAAGGTATGGACATTGAGGCTGTGGACAGCTACAGGTACCTTGGTGTTTATCTGAACAATAGACTGGACTGGACTCATAACTCAGACGCCCTCTACAGGAAAGGGCAGAGCAGGCTGTACCTGCTGCGGAGACTCAGGTCGTTTGCAGTGGAGGGCCCACTCCTGAAGACCTTCTATGACTCTGTTGTGGCTTCTGCTATCTTTTATGGCGTGGTCTGCTGGGGCGGCAGCATCTCTGCTGGGGACAGGAAGAGACTGAACAGGGTGATCCGAAGGGCCAGCTCTGTTCTAGGATGCCCTCTGGACCCAGTGGAGGTGGTGAGTGACAGGAGAACGGCGGCTAAGCTGTCATCCCTGATGGACAACATCTCCCACCCCATGCAGCAGACTGTGACAGCACTGAGCAGCTCCTTCAGTGGGAGACTGCGGCACCCACGGTGTGGGACGGAGAGATTTCGCAGGTCTTTCCTCCCCACTGCTGTCAGACTCCATAATAAAGACCTTAACTGATCAAGCACACACATCCATACATATGCAATAATACTAAGTGCAATAATCCTTTCTGTCATCGTTGTATTTTTACTCAGTTGTATATAGTATTTGTATTTGTATTCTATTTTTATCTTATTGTATATTTATTTTATTTTATTCTACTGTATATAGTATTTTATTTTATTCTATTCTGTACAGTTGTGTACTGTATTTATTCTTATTGTATTCTAATTTTTGCCTCATAACTTTTGCACTGTCCACTCCTGCTGTGACAAAACAAATTTCCCACGTGTGGGACTAATAAAGGTTATCTTATCTTATCTTATCTTAACTGAAAATGCTTTGCTGATCTCAGAGTTCAGAAGAGAATGACAAGACTACTTCAAGCTGATAGGAAGGCATTAGTAACTCAAAGGTATGCAGAAGAACAGCTCTGAATGCACAACACAGGCAACCTTGAAGCAGATGAGCTACAGCAGAAGACGTCCTAACCAGACACGACTCCTGGCAGCGGGAAACTGAGGCTACAATTTGCACCAAAGTTAGAAAGTAGAAGACGATGAAAACCAGTGGAGATTTCTTCTGCCACATTTGAACGGTAGCGTCAGAATTTGGTGAATCCAGCATTGTACCACGGGGGACCTTATCATTGTCTCAGTGTACTGATCTTCTGATCAAGCACATCCCTTTCGTTACAATGATGCACTTCAGCTCTTCCTACAAACCCAAATTCACTCCCTGTGTAGTTCAACTCATGCTAAGATGAAACAGCCATTGGTCAGCAAGGTCTAGGAATAAATTCATAAACGCTTTCCTTGGTGAACCTGAGGAAGGATCATCCCATCAACAGTTACTTTTGTTTCCCTGCAAGCGAGATTTTCTCTCACTTGTTCTCTTGTTGGTGGTCAGCGGGCACTGGCTCTCTATTGTCCTCCCCCTGAGTATCACATAAATCTTCGAAGGCACACAAGCCTACTGTGACCTAGGCCTCTTCACCTAGATGCCTAATGAGACAGGCACCCCGGTGTGGGCCGAACTCAACACCATCAACCTCACTTGTATTTTCCCATTTATTTATTTCTTTATCATTTGAATCATGTTCAATATTTAAGAATATCCTTGTACAAAAATTAATGCATCATGTTTTTTTAGGTCAGTTAAAAACTATGCTAAATATTCAAGCATAAAAAACTGAAATTCATAATACTGCTGAAAGAACATTCTTCCAGAGACTTGCATGAAGATCTGGTCATAAATAGTAGCCCAACCGTAGTAAGAAACTGTATGGACTTTAGTTCGTCACCCTCACTTTTGATTGTTGGTAGGAAGGATTAGGGACAGCACATGTCTAGAAAAATAATGAAATGACTTTTAGTTTGGGTTATAGATATTTACAATGATTATTAAAAGTGCTATTATTGCTATAAAAAACATTGACAGTAACATTATTATTAATTGTAATACTAACAAAAGTGGTAAGACTGATTGTAAATGTAATGATGTGGGGATAGCAGATACCAAATCTTAGCAGTCAGTGGAGACAAAGCTGAATAAAACATTTCTGTCTGACAGTGTAATGAACACAGTGGCTTGTGGGGACTGTAAAAAAAAGTTATATTTTCATTTTCAACCTCCATCAAATTCTCATCATAATTATGTCAATATCCCTCCAAATGCAAACACTTCCAATCCTGACAGAAAGTAATATGGTGAAAGGCCATTAAAAATGAACCCCCCCCCAACACACACACACACACACACGCATATGCACAGCAATCACCTCCTAACTTGCCCCCGCCCTCCACCCAATAAAACTTTTGGCAGGCCTGAGCTGTTGTAATTGGCAGCCAGCTTGCCGTGCCGATAGACTCCCCTCAGTCCTACGGGTCAAGAGTAATTTACTGAGCTGCTAAACGCCACTAGTTTCTCTCCCTTTCTCTCTTTCTACCCAGTCCAATCTCCCTTACCCTCAGCCCCCCCCCCCCCCTCATCCCAGCATCCATATTGGAATTCCCATCCAGGCTGTATTACAAGCCGAGATGATGGCTTAATCCCTTGTTAATTAGGGACAACATCTCCAGCAGCTGAGGCTAAAGCGGAGAGTGGCAGAGGCTCCAGAGACATGAGGGCTCTGGCCGAGCTTGTGGCCCAGTCAGGAAAACCTGGCTCATGCTCAGAGAACTGGCGAGGGACGGGGGTTAGGAGAAGGGGGGGGGGGCTTGGATGTTACGCTGGATGAGGATTGAAAAGGGCTCCTGTCTAATCCTCACTGATGGCTCTTCTAGGCTAATGGAGTCTGGACAACTGGCCAACCGGATGCTGCTGCTGGCGCTGCGCTTGCCCACTCCACTTCAGTGGGTCAGGTGCATTGTGGTTTCACTGAGAATCTAGTTAGAAGGCTCCATTATTCATTTGGCTGATGAGCACCAAACAAAATGCCTTTTTCTTGGGATTTGTTTGGCCATACTCAGATTGCCAGGTTTTCCAGTTTTTTTTTTGTGTGTGTGTGTTTTTGTGTGCACCTTCCCTTGTGGCCACTTGAGATTGCTCCAAAAGTGAGTCAGCCCCCTTAAACAACCATATTAAATTGAAAAACTTAACTTATTTTTAGCCTGGTACAAAAAAAATGTCTCAGGTCGTTGTTTCCACCTTCATTACAATAGTGTGATGGCTGGGTTGGGTAAGGTTGTGATTGTTTTGATTGACATGTATGTTAGGTAGATAGGTCTCACAAGTAGATTTAGCCATATTTGGGCCATTTTGGGCCAATTTAATTGAAATATCAAAAAAATTATTTGATCTATCTATGCCTGTGCGTGTGCTAACTTAGCTTGCTAACCAATATTGACTCAGCTAATAACTTACCTGTAATCCAAATATAGTAACTTCTGACTCCAAACCTACCTTGTGCTAAAGTTTAAAGTTAGGAACATGGTCTGCTGTCTGTTCTTATCTATATTACAACCAGAGTTACAAAACTGGACCTAATTACTGTGTTTGAGCTGTTGGTGTCTTTTGGAGGCCTTGTTTTTTTTTTTTTTTTTTTTAGTTATTTGACTGAAAATATGTCTTGCTAGGTGTGAGAACCAGAGATGCACTGTAAACCCGAACAAGTTGACTGAACTTAAAACTTTTGTGGAAACTGATTACCTCAAAAGATTTAAGTACAAAAACTCATATCTTCTAAGTATGGGGTACTCAAAATTTGTATTTATTGTTAACCTAAAAATTTTAAATTATATTTTATATTTTATTAATTGAGCTTTACTCAAAGACTGTATACTTTAATTTCAATATTTTTGTGTTTCTTGTAGTTTATTATTTTGATGCAACACAATGCAATTATATTACAACCTAAACTCAAATTATCTGATTATTAATTAAAAGATATTTATGTTGTGAGTGTAGACTACTAAAAAAAAAAAAAGTACGGAAATTCAGTTACTTTACATTTTGTTTATTTAACATTTTTTCATGAAAATTTAAAAACATCACAAATGTTTTTATAAAACAACTAACATGGACATCGGCACCATAAAGTGAGCATTATAAATTCTGTGTAGAACATTTATCTTTTTATAAACTCACAAAGGGTGACATCAGTCCTAATTGCATCTTTCTCAAAATACACAAAAATGCAAAACAAAAAGTCAAATACTAATCACTTTTTTTTTAAATAGAAATGAAAAACAATTTTTTAAAATGGGTACAAAGACGATCAGCTTCCAAATAACCAGATAAGGCAGTCAAGTATAGGAAAATTAGTTAAACTGATGGAGTTAAATCCACCCAAAGCCTGTAGTAAACTTAAAGTGCTTAAAGTGCTTCAAACAAAGTGCTCAGTAACAGAGTGCGTGTCCTAACAAACATTGCCTTATATTCCTTAAGAGCATGTAGGCAGGGGTTTCAGGGGTTTGCCGTCATCAAGCCCCATGAAGATATTTTGGACTAAGGCAAATGTGTGAACCAGCTTCCTGGGGTAGTCTAAATGCAGAGCATAGATCAAGCCAAACAATAAAGCAAATGCATTTGCAAATCTGGGAATATCACGCATCACCTAGTCGCCTTTCACCAAAACAGCCATGCTTGAGGAAGTAAAATGGACTGGACTGGGAAGCGCCGTCGGTAACCACTGTGAGAAGGGCAACTGGAGTGTCAATGAGGGTCGACTCATCCAATGCGTCCGCCTGGAATAGACACAGTATCAATGGTAAATGGCCTGTATTTGTATAGCGCTTTACACATTCAGTCATCCAGACATTCACACCCATTCACACACTGGTGATGGCAGCTACATTGTAGCCACAGCCGCCCTGGGGCGCACTGACAGAGGCAAGGCTGCCGGACACTGGCACCACCACCAGTAGGCAACGGGTGAAGTGTCTTGCCCAAGGACACAACGACCGAGACTGTCGGAGCCAGGGCTCGAACCGGCAACCTTCTGATTACAAGGCGAACTCCCAACTCTTGAGCCACGATCGCCCCAATTAAATAAGTAAAGTTGGTTTGAGAGAATGTGACAAGCATGACCTGTAATCTAGCAAAACATTCAGCAGTGTAGTGGGTTACTTTGTAACGAGTTAGGGTACTCTACTTTTTTTGAAAAATATACATTAACGTGTTAGCTTCTTGCATTACATAATTTGTATTTTTATTATTTTTCTAAAAAAAAAAGTAATTTTTTATTTCATGACTTTATCTCAAAAAGAAACTAAATCTTGACTTCAGCCTGGTTTTTGGGCCACCTGCAGCATAGCCATAGTGCTGTGATACGCCTGTGCCCTGCTCCTGACCTGTGTGTGTGTGGGTTTTCTACAGAGAGGGTATTTTGTTTGTACAATTTGGTAGCTGCTAGGGTATTAAATTGTATTTAAAAAAATCCATAGCATTTTATCTTACTGGCAGAATTTAAGTAATGCAAAAATACACTTACATTACATGTCTAAAAGAATTCTGGGTCCTCCTCCCGCAGGTATACAGGAAGGGCACGAAGTACTGCAGTGCGTTTCACGTTGATATCAGGCGCCTCCTAAAAAGGGAAAAGAAAAGTTCATTTAACGCAAAGTTTTCAGGTGTCATTCTTTGGGGAGAATACATGTTTATGAAACTGCATGACATCAGACTCTACTAAATTTTGGAGACTTTTCTTTTAAGATACAACCTTTCTGTCTCTTGTGACAGAGAGTATGTTTCTTAATCATTTGACAAAAACCCTACACAGTATTTTAAAATAGTGTTCTCCAGATCAGAGCTGTGATCTATATAGAACATGGGGTTCAAAGCAAGGAAAAAATGTGTGTTTATCAGTGAAACTTTTAATTTGTGTTAATTTTATCATTATCAATATATGAAATCTTCACCTTAAGGGACTTAATGAATGGTTTCTTCAATAGATCTTTCAACTCACCTGTGTTTACTGTCTCCACCTGAAATTAATTGCAGTCTGAATTTTTTTTTCTTCTGTCTTTTTGTCTTTGGCCTTCAGCCTTGGAAGAAAAAATAAAAATATTGAAAACCTTATCAGCACACTAAATATACAACACCTTGCTATATTTCAATTGTTTTAGATAGAAGTTGCCACTGCTAGCTAAGTCACTTTTGAATGATGCTAATGAGAAGAAAAAAAAAAAAAACCTGCCGAACAATGAGGCTGCTGTTGTAAAAACGCCAACTTTCTTGCGTTGGCAAGGGGTCGTTAAAATATCACTAAGACCCTTTCTTTATGTGTGATTCTTCGTAAAACTGTGTTTTAATCGGTTAAAACTGTAAAACTGACGACATAATCTATGTTTGAAAAAGAGCGCGAACAACCGCGAACAACTATTCACCACCTGGGTCTGTGCTTTTTAACACAACAGCGCATTCGAAAACAAGTTATTGGCTGCAACATATTAATATACTTGCTTTTTTACGGAAAAAATAAACATAACGAAGGTTCCGTTTTACTTACAAGTTTCTCCAAATGTGTTCTCCAGTCGCTCGAGAAGGGCAGCCATATTGAACAGAATTTTCTGTCAACGTCGTTCAGGTTAGAGAGAAGACGTCATGACGTCATGACGTCCACATGCGGAGCTCGGAAAAAAACATTTACTCAAAAATCATAATTAAGAAAGCAGTATTTACTCTTAACTTCTAAGCCATGTACAATTATAACTGTTTGAATCGTTAACCGAACAGAAAAGTTTTAAGTTGTTTCAACTTTGTGAGGAATTTTAATTGTTATATCCACAAACTTTATAAGTCAGGTAGACTGTTGGGGTTTACAGTGTGGGCAGTAACGCGTAATCCGATTACTTTTTTCAAGTAACGAGTAAAGTAAGGGATTACTATTGCAAAAAAGGTAATTAGATTACTGTTACGTTCCCGTAAGCACGCTGCATTACTGCCTTACTAAAACCGTGATTTTTTTTTGCGAGAGTGTCTCATGACAATGACGTAAGCGAGTGCGACATTCGTGGCAACAGCTGTGTGCAGATCAACAATGGATTATATATCGAGTGCGGGAGAGAGCATGAGCGTGCAGCGTTTAAAGCGTGGAAGTACTGACCTTATTTTGAGTTTGATTCTGTAAAAAGTGACAAAAACATTAGTGTCCGCTGTTGACTGCGTGTGAAGAAAACTTCTTTTTACAGCGAAAACCCCCCTTAACTTCCGAGCAAGCACCGAGTGCGCTACCTGGGGATGGGAAATTCACAGAAAAAACTTGCGGATTCTTCCACTGACCGCTGCAGCACACCTGCACCAGGGCACACATCCGCCTGCTATACAGGTGAAAATAGAGCAACAGGACTGCTGAGTTATTGATTTTATTTATTTTCTGCTGTGTTTCACTGGCATCTATTTGAAAGACTGAGTGTAAACACAAAAAATATTTTATTTTATGTGCTGGAATGTGCAGAAAATAGGTTTAAATGTTAAATAAATTTCTTCCAGTCAGAGAATGTTCCATATAATTTAATTTTCGCTTGATGCATAAAGTTAAAAGATTACAACTAATAAAACAAGTTTAAAAAAAAAAGAGACGTTTCCATTTGATTACATTTTGTATGATGGATTATGCAGAAAAAGTAGAATTGGGCTGAAAGATCTCTCGCTTTATCACCTATTCAGGTTGTAAATCGTGTTTTTGAAAAGTAACTAAGTAACTAATTACTTTTGAAAATAAGTAATCAGTAAAGTAACGGAATTAGTTTTGGGGGAAGTAATCAGTAATTAGTTACTGATTACTTTTTTCAAGTAACTTGACCAACACTGGTGAGAACATTAAAGTTTGTGCTTTGAAATTGTAGTATTTTGTTGATCTGTGTCTTTGCACCAATTAAGGAGCTATCCTATATCCTGAGCTGATAACTCAGCACTTTGCCTGTCCTTGAGAGATGTTTTGGGCTAAAAAAACTCCAACATGAAAGCAGCTAAAATTCTATTTGCACCTTTAGGCTGGTTCTTTTATAAATCTTGCAGGTTAAAAATGTGGCGTTCAGAAGGCATGTGGCAATGTCATGGCTATGTTGGTCTTTTTATATAGCCTGAGATTCACACAGTCAAATTATGGTTACGTATTTTATGGTAGCAAAAAGCAAGTATTGATAGCATAACTCAGTTTTTCATTGTCTCCAGGAATTTAAATGTCCTCTGAAGTCACAGATATGTGACTGGTGTGTGTGTGTGTGTGTGTGTGTGTGTGTGTGTGTGTGTGTGTGTGTGTGTGTGTGTGTGTGTGTGTGTGTGTGTGTTTGTGTGCATTTTTATGAGTATTTGTTCATCACCTCATCTGCTTTTCTTGACAGCTATGGATCATATTTCCCATGGTGTGCACAAAGCCTCAGCACCATTCAGGCAAACAAACAAACAAACTTAATCCCAGTCATAAGCATCTCTACACTATGTTTTCTTGTGTAAAATTGTCTTGTGTAAAACTGTCTGGGGGCGGAATTTGCAGGTAAATGAAGGGAGAAACAGCAGGAGTGGGGGGGTGGGTATGGCTGAGAGTCAGCAGCATGAAAAATGAGGGGTAAAGAGGCAGATGAAAAGTGCATTTTCTTACGTTTCCTTTTCAGGTGGCAACAAAAGCCCATTTATTTGGGCCTACATTTCCACTGGCAAAGTGTTGGAGTGTACTGTTAGCGGAGTGCATTATAAATACAGCCAGGCTTGCCGCTGTCCCCCCTCCTCCTCTCCCCGGATGGCCCAGGCTCCTGTGGAGCTCCAAACACTAGGTAATTATCCAGCACCACACCGCCTGCTGCTTCACTACCTGTGTGTCCAGCGCCACTAGAGAGAAGGATGGATGGAAGGGGTGGGGGAGAGAGACAGAGAGGGACAGATGGAAATGGAGAAGGATCAAGGCAGAGGGACAGAAAACTGTGTGTCTGTGTGAACGTAGAAGGAGAGAAGGAAAATGTGGAAATGTTTGATGCTTCTTTTTAAAGTATCAAACACAGGATGTGAGTCAACAAATGTAGAGTACAGTGGGGAAAAAACACAATGCACATGCAGAGAAAAAACCTATTAGCAGTTATGCTGCCTACTCATGAACTGTTTCAAAAATCATTGCACAAGTTAACGAACACTTGTGCGTCCCATGGAATATTTTGTATTATGTTGACACGATTCTATTACATAATTTCTGCAGGTCTCTCATAGCCACACCTTTTATTAAAGTGTATGCCCAGTTTATGTGAATGCCCTTTTCACACAGAGAGATTTCAAAAGAAAGAACTTGAAGCAAATGTGCAAATCTGTCTGTCTTCCCTCACCACCAGCTGGTCACAGCAGATAGCTGCCTCTCCCCGAGCCTGGATCTACCAGAGCTTTCTTCCTGTTAAAAGTTTTTCCTTCCCACTGTTGCCAAGTGGGGGCTGTCTGATTGTTTTGGTCAGCTATTGTATGTTTTTTACCTTACAATATAAAGCACCTTGAGGCAGCTGTTGTTTTGGCTTGGTGCTATATAAATAAAATTGAATTTATCCAAGTTTAATATATAGTTAATTCACAAACACAAAAGAAACTGATATTAATAGCAAATAAAATAAGGTAGTTGTACTGCTCTAATAATGAATAAAAAAACATTTTTATTCATGTTATGAATACTGGTGCTATTAATAGCTCTGACCATGTGTAATTATATGATTTCTTTTTGTAACTTATGGAGCTTTTCTGTCTCTCATTTGACTATTTTTCATACCAGTGCCCCGGTCTGCACTACACATGGCAGACTCTGTTCTGGAATTATTAACAAAATATAACGTAGGCCTACTGAAGAAAAATATTAATAGAGACCATCAATTAAGGTGGCTTTCCTTTCCTTTTCCAGAAATTTTTATTTTTATTTTTTCATTTTAATTCTTTATACTGCCATTAAAATACAATGTAGTCATGGGAGAATTTACATAGGAAGCAGCATGTGAGGCTGGGAAAGAATGTCTCGGACTCCCGGACCATCAGCACCGGCTCCCCTCAGGGCTGTGCTCTTTCTCCTCTGCTCTTCTCCCTGTACACCAACTGCTGCACCTCCACCCACCAGTCTGTCAAGCTAATCAAGTTTGCAGATGACACCACCGTTATTGGGCTCATCTCGGACAGGGATGAGTCTGCCTACAGGAGGGAGGTTGAACGTCTGGTGTCCTGGTGCAGCCACAACAACCTGGTGCTGAATGCCCAGAAGACAGTGGAGAATATTGTGGACTTCAGGAAGCACACAGCCCCACTCCCCCCCCATCATCCTGACTGACACCCCCATCACCTCTGTGGACTCATTCCGCTTCCTGGGTACCACCATCACTCAGGACCTGAAGTGGGAGCCCACCATCACCTCCGTCATCAAGAAAGCCCAGCAGAGGATGTACTTCCTGAGGCAGCTGAAGAAATTCAACCTGCCAACACGGACGATGATGCAATTCTACACTGCAATCATCGAGTCCATCCTCACCTCCTCCATCACCGTGTGGTACGCTGGAGCCACTATCAGGGACAAACAGAGACTGCAGCGTGTTGTGCGCTCTGCTGAGAAGGTGATTGGCTGTAGACTCCCATCTCTGCAGGACCTGTACACCTCCAGGACGCTGCGGCATGCAGCTCGGATCTCAGCTGACCCTTCTCACCCTGGATACAGTCTGTTTGACCTGCTCCCCTCAGGCAGGAGGCTCCGGTCCATTCGCACCAGAACCTCTCGCCATAAGAACAGTTTCTTCCCCTCTGCTGTTGGACTCATGAACAATAAACGTACGACTGTCCCCACCACTAACACATGACCCTACGCTGTGTTCACTGCATCATTCCATGTTTTGGCACTGATCACCACCTGCACTCATGTATATATCTTTCTACGTAGCACTTTTAATTCTTATTCTTATTTTTATTTTCATGTCTATTTAAACGTAATTTATGACAGTATGTTTGCACTGAAGCACCGCAGCAATTTCCTAATGTTGTAAACCTGCTCAACATTTGGCAATAAAACCCTTTCTGATTCTGATTCTGATAGTTAGTAACGATACGCAGTGGCACAAACCAGTGATCTGTATGCCAGACAAGGGCCAGATGTCATGACCTGGGCTTGATGAGGGCCTGTATGAAGTAGACCTGAGACTAAAGTGATGTGGCTAAACTAGACCTGCATGAAGCACATAAAAAACTGCAGATGTAGAGCCAAATACACCAAGAGTCCCAAATTTTTCCAAGTAAAAAATCTTTTCCACACCACCACCTTAGAAATCTACCCACATTATTAACACTGACACCAGTTTCTGCCCCTCCAGTCTCAGCGGAAATGGCAGTCCGTCAGACCAGCCATCAACTGTCCAGTTTTGGTGAGCTTGAGCCCTTTGCAAAGTCAGACTTTTCTTCTTGACTGACAGGAGTGGTCTTCGGCTGCTTTAGCCCATCTGCCTTAAGGTTTGTCATGTGCACTCCTCTTCTGTTCGCTGCCACTGTGAAGAGTAATATTTCTGAGCTACTGGTGTCTTTCCATCAATTGTAAGAAGTCAGCCAGGTGTTTCTGCCCATGAATAGCATATGAGATCATTCAAGTGCACATCTAACTTCACACCTATTTAAAATGAATACTTTCATCACTTTCATCACAAATGTACAGTACATCTTAAAGAAAAGAACTACAAAACATTTTGTAGTTCTTACATACAGCAGTATGGAAAAGTATTTACCTCCTTCCTGATTTTTTTTTGCACATTTATCACATTTCCATGTTTCAGATCATCAAACAATGTTTAATAGTTCACAAAGACAACACAAGTAAAATACAAAATGCAGTTCTTAAATAATGATTCAGTTCTTAAAGGGAAAAACATATCCCAACCTCGTGTGAACTCGTGTGAAAAAGTAATTTAATTTGAAGTAATTAAATCATAGATAAATTGGACCTGCTTGTTGCCAGACCTGTTGGATCAAGAAATTACTTAAATAGAAGCTTTCTAAAAAAAAGTGAAGTTGGGTAAAAGATCTAAAAACAACAACGACAAAAAAAAAAAACCCACAGAGCATTGGGTTAAAATCTAAAGAAACGGCCGAGAAACAAAGTTATTAACGCGTGTCGGTCTAGAAGCCATTTTCAAGGCTTTCAGTGAACCAAGGTGAGAGCCATTACTACCGAATGAAGAAACCTTAGAAGTCACTGGGCTACCAAAATTACTCCAAGAATGCACTGATAACTCATCCAGGAGGTCACAAAAGAGCCCGCAACATCTAAACAACTCCAATTCTTCTCCAAAAAGTTGATTCTGTTCATCTGGACGTAGCGTTTTGTGGGAGAAACGTTTCGTCACCCATCCAAGTGACTTCTTCAGTCTCAGCTGACTGCAGGTTTCCCCAATCTTATAAACAGTACATTTACATAATGACTGAAACCAGCCCACTGAAGGAACAATGGGCTGGGAGGTCAGTTCCTTAATCTTAGTTATGCAAATTCTCATGACCATTGATCAACAACCACTGACCAAAACCCACTGATCAAAGACCACTGATCAAAGACCACTGATCAAAGGCCAATTCTCCAATTCTTCTGTGCCTCAGTTATATTAGTGTTCATAATTCAAGAATAACAAAACTGTATATACTGTATATTCTGTGTATTTATTATTTCACTCTTATTGCCTGTTCTTATTGTCCTCATCTTCGTTATGCTGCTCTGTTGTTTGTTAATTGCCCCTTGGGGATAAATAAAGTCTTCTGATTCTGATTCTGAGAGAAAAAGCTCATCTTACTGTTGCCCCAAAACATCTCGGTGATCGCCAAGACTTTTGGGAAAATGTTCTGTCAACTGATGAGACCAAAGTTGGAACTTTTTGTACCCATCTGCCATAGAACTAACATAACATTTCATTAAACTAACATATCAACAGTCCAACATAGTGGTGGTAGAGTGATGATCTGGGGCTTTTTCTACTGCTTAAGGACCTGGACAACTTCCATAATTGATGACTGGATGATGAATTTGACCAGAGAATCCCTTTTCACAGCTCTTTATGAATTTAAAGCAAATTTTTTTGATTTGATTTTCGATTTTCTAGAAATACTTCAGCAAATGTTTATGTGTTCATGGGTATTTTGGTACACCATTAGTTTCTATACAAAGCAGGGTTTAAAGTTAATGAAAGGTTAAAAAAGTAGACTCTTTGGCAATTTGAACAGATCTTCGCAGAGTAAACACAGGTGTAATCAATACAATCAGTTATGGTGTTTTTAGCGATTCCATTGTACCAAGGATGTACCAGGGCTTTAATAATGACATTAATTACACCTGTGGTTATCATGGAATGATGTGTCAAAATGAATGCAGAGAATCAAGTTTTTGGCTATGAATTAGAAATCATTTGGTTCTTTTCTACTAGTGTTCATTTTGCTAAATTAAATGGCTTGGTTTTTTCACCACCTTATACCATGCTGCTCTCAAACTAAAACCGCACCATTAAACTGAATTGAAAGTGAGTGAGGGAGAGCGTGGAGTAAAAAAGCTCTCTGCCTTCGTGGCTCACCCTGTTAAAGTGTCTTTATTAGGAGTCAGGGACTGATCACACTGCTAAGTGACCTGCCAAGGTCACAAAGAAGGGCAGCCTTGGTAATTAGTATGCTCTTTAGTGAGGCAGGGACGCGATTGGCTTCGACGACATTAGTATGCCTCAGTGTGGGACTAAGGGGTTATGCTAAGCTACACTAGCCATTAGTATGCTCACATCTCAGGAGAACATGCAGTGCTGGGTTTTGTTCATGCCTGCCCACCGATGGATGTGGTGGACAGTGAGCACAGTTAATTGCGCTTTTGGAGTTTATTTAATTGGACTAATATAAGTTAAATGCAGCATCGGCAGTAATG
Organism: Maylandia zebra; assembly: GCF_041146795.1. Lineage (NCBI taxonomy): Eukaryota > Metazoa > Chordata > Actinopteri > Cichliformes > Cichlidae > Maylandia > Maylandia zebra. The sequence goes on along the minus strand of NC_135179.1, from coordinate 30,619,181 downwards.
TGATTCCCTTTAAAGAACCCTCTGGTAGTTTGCAACCTGTTTTATTTATGTGTTGTCTTTTTGGTTTCTTGCTAACAATAGAAATTATTCAGTTTGGATCAATTCCATTTTATTTGTATAGCGCCAAATCACAACAATAGTTACCTCAAGGTGCTTAATGTTATAAGGTAAAGACCCTACAGTAATAGACAGAATACTCCAACAATTGGACAACCCACCTAGGAACAAGCATTTGGCAGCAGTGAGAAGGAAAAACTTCCTTTTAACAGGAAGAAAACCAGGAGAACCAGGCTCAGGGAGGGGCAACCATCTGCCTTGACTGGTTGGGGGTGAGGGGAGGAAGACAGGACCAACAAACCCTGTGTAGTAGAGTCAGAGATTAATAATAACGAAATAATGAGCTAAATAACAATAACTAATGATTTAATCCAGAGTGGTGTATAAACACAGAGATTAAAGAAGTGTATGAAGAAGGAACACTCAGTGCATCATGACAAGACTGTAGCAGCCTAGGCCCATTGCACCTGATCCAGCCCTTACTACAGGCTTTATCCACTACTAAACATACACTTAGGAATAACCTGGATTTTGCCTAAGTTTGAGGGAAGTGTGAATTCTGTGTGGTACACCTCCTGATTCAGTTGGCTGTAGCAGCATTAATTTGGAGTAATCATTTTCTGTATGACTTTTTGAGTCTCTTGCTTTGTTTTGGGTGAATTTTGGCCAACTGTTCTTCATAATACTGTGTTACCTTACCTTTTAATTCGTGCATGCTAAAGGTCCTGCATCATTAGTTCAATCATTATGAGGTGTGAACTTTGGAACCTTGTTTCTTTTCTTTTTTATTCATTCGGTTGTACAGCTGGAATCACTGTCCTGTAGTATGACAAACTTTTGGCAAGGCTTTAGCTGTGAGACAGATGGCCTCACATCTGACTCTAGAATACTTTTGTATACAGAAGAATTCATGGTTGACTCAGTGACTTTAAGGTGCCTAAGTCCTGTGGCCTTGTTTGTCCAAAGCACATTATTCCAGAAGTCTTGAATCGTTCAGATGAAGCTTTGCAAGCCTGAACTGTGCTGCAATGCTCTTTTTAAAGAAACCCACTATATACATCCGGCTCCATGACCAACGCCAAAATGACAGTCACATCCCACAAATAGAGCTAAAAAAACTGTAACAAAAAAAAGGCTAAAGTAAATAATGCTCCTTTACCTTCGCACAAGCTGGAAATCGCTCAGTAATATTTACCGATCTGTTCGCCAGTCCATTTTAAAAGCTAAATGTGTAGAATCTTAGATTATACTTGTGTTCAGTCAGAACCACAATGGTTGAAAGGATGATATAAATGATTGCAGATGGAAATATATGTTAATGTAGTTCTGGTCTGGGACATCTCTGCTCTTCCCTGTGTTTACATAGAAAGCCAGGAGTCGGGAAGAGTGGCAGCAAGGCCCCCAGTACACAACAGAGCAGGTATTAATGAAATGAGATAAGGATGTGCTGGGGCCGAGATGGGTTGCATAACGGTTTATAATGGACCAACTGTAGGCAGCTTTGTATGAGTTGTGATAATCAGATAACTAGAAGAGCCTCAGCTGCAATGTGTAAATAGATGCAACCCTGTCACTATAAAGACTTGCATATGGCTTCTGTGAACTGATGGTATTTAATAAAGTTAAACAGCTGGAAGAAACAACCACAAGTTTTGCTTCTGTTACTTTTTTGTCAAACCAGACTCAAGCATGGAAACTCAATTTTGTGTTTTGACTAAATGTTTTTATCGATGGGATAGCAACACTTGTTTGTCCCAAGATTCTTTTGATCAGCAAAAGAATGCAACAGTGAAGGAGTGTGTGTCACATGCCAAAAGCTTTAGTGCCGGCAACCTGTAATGAGCCATGCTGGAAATGTATTTGAAATTACAAAGAAAAGCGTCTGGACTTCTTTAAGTTACTTGAAGACGTTTCACCTCTCATCCGGGAAGCTTCTTTAGTTCTGAAATGTCTTCAAGTAACTTAAAGAAGTCCAGACGCTTTTCTTTGCAAGCTCCTTTGACTACGATGCCCTGGATGACTGAGAACCTTCACAGACATATTTGAAATTACCTTGCACCTTTGCAAAAACAAGTCCTTTAATGGCTGCCCCGCTTAATTTGCATGACAGGGATCAGGGGGTAAATGGCTAGAACACTGTTCATGATCATTCTGGCTAGCTTTAACCCTTGATTAAGACATTGTTAAAATAAAATTCGTTTTACAAGTAAGTAAAACAGAAATTTGTTTTTTTCCCAAGTAAACAAAACACAGAATTGAACCCTTGCAGCAGCGTTGGCAGGAGTATTTAATGCCCCGAGTCCTCAGTACCCTTAGTATGCCCTTCCTGTGCAGGGCAAAGCTGCCCCAGCATCCACGACGCATTAATATGCACCTCGTCAGCAGGCCAGTGCCAGGCTCAGCTACGCCAGCCATTGTTCCGCCACAATCAAATTAGCCCTGCTGATGAGGCCTGAGCTCTGTGACCTCCACAGGCCCACTGGTTTCCCAGCCCCAGAAATGACAAAGAAGATCTGAGGAGCTTAGGTCTTCGGGGACGGCGGGGGCTCACATACTGATTTCTGATTATGTCGGCTCTCCTTTTATTTATATATTTACCCGCTAGAAGTAATTGAGATGAGGTGTTGACTGCAATATGCTAAGCAGACGCCCCTGGCATGTGACATGTGAACTTGGTGTTGATGTCTAGCAACAGAGTTTGCGTCGCGTGTGTTTTTGTGTGTGTCTCACGAGTTTTGCTACTTTTGTTTGGTTCCTGCAACGGGCGTACGTGTCACGCTTAGACATTGACAGTCAGCTCATCCCTCGCAGATCCCTCCAGACCACCCCTCCACCACCTCCCCCCTCCCTCCCCTCTCTCCCTTCACCTCTCGTCCACATTTGTCTGATTTAGTGTGATCAGATGTGAGAGCCGACGCCTGCTGCTGCTGTTAATGCACCGTGGGCTCCACATAATAGAAGCTCACTCTGCCTGTAACACTGCTCTGCCGTGTGTGTGGTTTTGGGCAGGAAGAGATGGAAAATTAGATGTAAAGCATACCAATATTTGTAATCCCAATATGCACTGATGGAAGTAGCCCTGTGATAAATGTTTTGTAGCCCCATCTCCACTCTTGTACCTACACCAATCCTGTGTACATCTAATTAACTGAAATATGTATCCAGCACATTTGTGTAACATAACTTTAAGGCAGGGGAGATCTCTGAGACTTCAGCTGACCTGCAGATTTGATACGGATCAGTGAAGGTTCACTGGGAGAGTGCAGCACAGTGAAACATGGTAAAGAAATCCCAATCAGATCGCACAATTACACTGCGGATGACTGCAGATCGGGTGGCAGCCGATCGGTCGCGGTGAAGGGGGAAAATGAGAGAAAGGGCTGAAGCAGGAAGTTCATGTCCTCTAATTTTCAAACATGTTAAAAGTGATACCTTGACAGTTTGAATGTTTTTTTTAGTTGCACAGGAAGATATCACATGGTGGAGGAAAATTTGTCTGCACACATCTTATTGGTAGGTAAGTGAAATTCAGCTTGTTAGTTATTAGGATTCTGACCTTTGTCTCTAGGATTTGACATGTGCCAAATGTAGAAGAGAAAAACACACTGACTGACTTTTATTGTGTCACCTGTAGGGATGGGTATCGAAAACCGGTTCTTGTTGAGAACCTGTTCCCACTGTTTCAATTCCTTGGAATTGTTTGCCATTTTTGCAAACGATTCCCTTATGGACTCCAGTCGCCCCGAATGACGTCACCACGTTGCGGAGCGTCATTTACTTGGCGGATCAAACGCTAAAAAGTTTGGTTATACTTTACGAGAACGGATGATAACAGGGCAACTTGCAATACTTGCAAAGTAGATATTTCATTTAAGGGAGGAAACACTACGAATATGCAAAAGCATTTGCTCACAAAACACGCGATGAATATCGTGTTTTTAATTCCGCTCCGGACTCGTGAATCTCAACCCAGCAGCAGCGGTAACGTTTGCACGTCCTCTCCCGTTAATGCGGCAGGTAAATAATCAACTAACAGTGCATATTATGTTTGCGCGATCTGCCTTATTACAAAACCTGCCATTACTGTGCATTTAGGTGACCATGATGAGGCAGACAGAGTCTGGCTGGCTCAGATGCTGGCAGTTCTCACTGCAGTCTACCGTTATTGTCTCCTTTCAGCCCAGGATAGACGAATGTCACCGAGCAGTGACTAAGTTTGTGGTAAAAGTCTTGCACCCATTTGCCACAGCAGATGCCCTCGATTTTCGGTAAGTGAATGTGTTTAATTGTAGGCAGGGACATTACTGGATATTCTTGTGTAATTGCTACAGAATAATTTAGGTTATACTTTGTTATTGCTACAGAAGAATATTTATTTTATTATTTTACATTTACAATTTTTTTCCCCGGGGACCCTGTGACACCCCATTGAAGAGCCGTAGGCTGTGGATCGCTTAAGATCTCACTGTTGGGTTTGTAAGGCCATGCTACTCCTAAATTTCTATCTTGTTCAAAGAGAAGATATAAAACAAAGTTCTAAGCTAATCGACCTTAGTGTTCTCCTTTTTAAAAAAAAGCATCGATAAGAGAATCGATAAAGAATCGAATCGTTAAACAGAATCGAAAATGGAATCTGAATCATGAAAATCTTATCAATACCCATCCCTAGTCACCTGAAGACTCCTTGTTGGTAGTCAGAGCTCTGTTTGTGCTGCAAAGTTGTTTTTTTTATTTTAAAGCATCTGATTTAGAAAAGAACACACTTTAGGGACTAAAATCTGAGATCATATTTGGAAGTCTTTCTTATGTGTGTATATTTCAAATTTAATGTGATATTTATCCTAAAAAATGATTTTAAATGATTCTATTAGCGAAACACTCCATAACGCTGGGCAGCATCCACGATCATATGTGCACTTAAAGTGGCCTTAACAACTAAGATGAATAAATAGTAATTAGTGTAACTGGACCCAGGTAAGCTGCCCCTTTCCCTTCTTTTGTTTTTTTCTTGAGAGATGAAGCCTCGGTAGGTAACCAGACACTCAAAGAAATGTTTTTAGTGACACAATACACTTCTTTCAAAACCTTCTTTCACTTTCAGAAACCATTTGAAGTCATGTGGCTTTTCATCCCTCATCAGTGCTCTAACACATTCTGTTGTGGCTTTATCATGTGCCTCTGCCCTCCATGTTTTTTGTCGCTCGGTCCTCGTCTACTCTCCTGCTCAGTGTCTTAGCTCACTTTATCTCTTTTTTCTTCCCAGCAGCTGGCTTGAATACTGATGGTGTTCATTCTGGATCTGATTAAGCCCCCGCTTGGCAGAATCAGACAGTAGACATAAATATCTGGGGGCATCTGAGAGAGAGACAAGTTGGTTAAAGAGGACCGAGTGTAGATCAGGTTTCTACCCCTGATGAAAATCGATGCGACTTGACCGGTCGCAGAGTGACTCAACATGTCAGCTCTAAAGAGAGCAGCCATTATATCATTAGAGCTAATTTCATCTTCCTCTTCTTGTGTCTCCATTGTTATTCAGTCATTTACTGAGGATGCGCATGCAGATGGTTCACGACTGTCCATTGTCATCATTCTCAACCAGCTTCAAACACCAATGTTTGAGAATGAATTGCAGTGACATTTTTCTTTCTTTTTTGTAGAAATGATGATAGTTCTATCTTCCATTTAGAAGTAAAAGAAGTCTCAGAAAGATGTCAGCAGGTCACTCTTCATAAAGGCAACAGTTACTGTGCTACTAATTTCAGTAAATGACATAAAAAAAATGCCAGAAGTGGTAAAAGTTATCAAGGAGTCCAAAGTATCCATTGTCCATGCTATCCTGGCATGGAGGTAATTAGTTTTGGTTTCATCTGCTTTGGTTTTATCACAAAAGACTTTCTGGTGCAATTAAGAAAATGAAAAGTCACTTAATTTGTCTTCAAAGACTGTTGGGGTAAAAAAAAAAAATCCACATTTAAACATGGGAATAGGGTTCAACCTGTTTCAGTAATCTTAAAATTAGTGTTTAAACTGTGATCATTTATTGTGTATGCTCAAAAATTTTTGTAAATTTCTGTTAAATCTCAGCAACATTTGAATGAAGGTGCAGTGATAGTTGTTGTGATGTCACTCTGATAACGTAAGTACTACCTGTGTAGAGAAGTGCTGAGCTTTGGAACAGTTTCCGGATTGTTTTGGCACGGCTGTCCACACTGACAGAGCCAAAAGCTGGGACAGCCAGTGCTGCTAAAAGTGAAACACAGCATTTTTTCCAGCCACCTCTGTCCACATCAGTCCTCTTATACTCAGTCTCAGCAATAGATTGTATTTGCTTACTGGGTGTTTTGTACTTTTTTTTTCTAGCAGTCTCTCAGAGTATAACAATTAACAAACCAACTTTGTCTGAAAAAGGTTTCAGAGCCCAGTTAATTTGGGTGGATTTAAACTTTGATACATTTGCATATATAAGTGGACGATTGCAGATGGCATGCTGTCTAATAAGGGTTGGACATATGATAGCATGCTGCTCTATTGGATTGAGATCTGGTGATGGTCGAATTCATTTGAGTACTGTGAACTCATTGTGATGTTGTTCTTCGTCTTTCGGTTGCCCACTTTAGGGATCACCTCCATCTCATCCTGTGCATGTACTCCTTCAAAAACATCCACAAACTTCCTCTGAAGTCTTCCTCTTTTGCTCCTGACAGCTCCATCTTTACCATCCTTTGTCCAGTATATCCACTACCCCTCCTCTGAACAGGTCTTCCCTCTCTAACTTTGTCTCCAGATGGCTCAACCTGAGCAGTCTCTCTGTTGTACTGATTTTCAATCCATTCTACAAAATTTTATTAAATCTCTCTACTCCTTACATATTTGCCTTTCCACCTGTCTCCCTCTCAATCACATAAATGTACTGACTTTCATTCCTCTTCTCTCTAGTGCATCCCTCCACCTTCCCAGACTACCATCCACAAACACATCCATGCTCTCTACTCCCACTATAGATTACAGTGTTGTCTGCAAACATTATAAGTCTATGAATACTCCCACCTGAGCTCAAAATAGTGGTGAAAAAGTCCACTGCCCTCTCTCCTAGACATCTCCACAGGCATCTCATCTGTCTCATTCCACTCCTCTTCACAGCTGCCCTTATTTCCTGATTCACGAACTTTGCTCCATCTGTCCTCCTTTCTCTGTCATTTTCTTTATTCATCCAATGTGATGTTTGAAAAAACACTTTGCCATTGTTTGACGTTTTTAACATTTTGCATCATCATCCAAAGAGATGGATATGGTCATCTGCACACCACTGTGACTTGCAAACATATAACACAAACAAACAAAAAACTACAAATACATATAAACAGTCTGACTAGAGCAAGTAATTGTGATGCATTGTTTTTTTTCTTCCAGATTGAATGGTAGTTTTTAGACATAAAGGAAATTGAGTGGTTGCTATAGTTTTGTAATGTTCAACAATAATCATCATTGGGGACCAAGTTACAATAGTTAAAAACCTTGCTGGTATTTGTCAACTCTCCTTATGTGTAAATGTTACTCGAACCCACCCCCCCCCAAAAAAAAACAAAAAACAAAAAAACACAACCAAAGCTCATCATGTCATTGATATTCCACAACAGCATGTTTTCCTTAAAACAAGCCGAGTATTTAGGCAGCAGGGGATATATTTCCACTGTTTGATGTTGTTGAGTAATTTTAAGATCTTGGGCCAGCTCTTATCTCTCTGTGACTTGCACAGTCTCCCTTCCTTCAAGCAATGCTCAGATATCTCCACTAGAGGCTCCCTGTTGAGCATAACATACACACTCACTCCTTCTGCAAGCAGACACACAGACGCACACCCACACGCACGCGTGCACGCGTGCATACACCCTTCATACACTCTCTCATGCTGTTCTCCTCAAACACACTCCTGCAAAGCAATGACCAGGGTGGATTGCTATTTGGCGTTGCAGGGCATTAGCCACTGATGTCTTAACACTTGTAAATGAACCCTCCGCCCCTCCTAATCTGTCACTTTAATGCACTATAGATTTTATTTCAGCCTCTGTAGTATCACATTCTCAATAATAATCATCAAGCCGACGCTGTTGTCCCCTCCTGCAGAAATTAAATCTCGCCGCTGAGTGCACAACTAATAAAAGATGTTGCCGGAGGAAATAAAAAAATAAATATGATGAATCATAAGCAGTGGGGATTTGTATTCAGATGCGAAAGACAATTACACAAAGAGTTTGAATTTATCAGCCTCTTTGCCTCTCAAAGGCTCAATAACGGGCCACCACCGCCGGGCGCTGGTAGCTGCACGCTCACACGCACATCCATCTCATGGACATCTATGCACACAGTGTACAAATAAACACACTCAAGCATATTATGCAGACAGCAACACACACATTTTCTCTTTCACCCTGTGAAACGCTCTCCACAGACACACATATTCGCACCTGCTACCAAGAGGCTTTGTTGTGCAGCTTATGTCCTTGCTGATGAGTAATATTACCTAAAATATTCTTTCTTTTATTTATAACTTCTGCTGAGTGATCTCAACAGAAAATTAAGACGTAAATGTTGACGCTAACGGACTTCTTATTCAAGCTCTTTCATCCCATGCAATATAAAGTGTGTTCCTTTACATGATGCGTGTATTTTTACATTATGTATGACAATATGTGTTGTTAGTGCTGACAACAATGATCATTTAGCCTCAGATATCCTTCAATAATGTATCTTATTTCTATATTAAATATATTCTGAATAATCAGAAAAAGGACTGGACATCAAATGCCTCCTTCAGACCAAATAAGAATTTAAAATTGGAAAGATACTAGTTTGCTAACTGGGTTTCTACCATATCTGAAGAAACATGAACATCAGGCAACAAACAAAAATTTCTTGGCCAGAAATTATATAAACATGTGAGGATGTTTCCTATGACAGGCGTTGTATGGATTACAATTTCATTGTACAATGAAATTGTAATCATAGAATAACCCTAAGGGTAGAACCATGAGTATTTGTGTCAAAAGGATTTGTATAACATATCGTGACATATGACGTAAAATGTGCATTAGTTAATAGTTGTGTGTTGTTATAAAATATTTGTTTGTATGAAATAATAATCATCTTGAAAATGCAAAATGTAGACTACACACATAGGAACTGGATACTAGCTCACAGGAACAAGAGATTCAGAAATGCTGATAAAACAGTGACCACTACTCTGATATTCACCAGCTAAGCTGGCAATGAGAATACAGAAAGTGGACAAACACTATGTAGCAGCACCAGACTTACAAAATATCTTAATCTAATATCACAGCTATATTGACGGGGACAGCAAGGGTGCCTGATTATTAAATCAAAGGTCTTCTTTATGATGGCATAATACATATAGTAGCAGAACGTGCTGGACTCCCTTCTCTCTTGCCTGCAAAGACAGCACCATTCACACAGGCCTACACACAAGTTGGCAACAATCTGGAAACTACCAATGGCTAAGGAAAAGTGGGCATTCCCCAACTGGTTGCATGTTGTGACTGGCAGTTGCTGTGAAATTGATTGCTAATGCCTCAGAGACCGGTCAGTGACCCCTGTGGCAATGACCAATCATCAGGGAAAAGTGTGTGTTACATGACCAACTCACAAGGACTATACACTTCCTTTTGCATTTGCTTTGGTTACTAGTAGGTTCCTGTGGTTGTCAGGAGGAAGGCACCAACTTTTATAGAAACGTCAACGATCTTCCAAAACTGTAAATTTTTACACTTGTTTATGGTTGACCAACCAATTGGATATACTAAGAAGGATTAAGGGGATCCATAAAGGTGGTAGGACTGGAAGCCTTACTTTAAATGATTAAATTATTTGTGTTTCAAGCATACACAGCAAAATCTCCAGTGTTAAATTAACACTAGAGAGTGTCTATATGGGTCCACACCTCTGAGTGTTAAATACAACACTGTTGAGTGTTAAATTAACACTTTTGACAGTGTTATATGTTTAAAAGTAAGCTAGTCAGTTTTGAAGATTAACAATAGCTAACACTGAGCAGTGCTGATTTTCTAACACTGGAAAATAACTCAAAATGTTAGAAATATTGCCAAGACTGGCAATAGGGACATGGAATGTCACCTCTCTGGTGGGGAAGGAGCCTGAGTTAGTGCGTGAGGTTGAGAGGTACCGGCTAGATATAGTCGGGCTCACCTCTACACATGGCTTGGGCTCTGGAACCAGTCTCCTGGAGAGGGGCTGGACTCTGTCTCAGTCTGGAGTTGCCCCTGGTGAGAGGCGGCGGGCTGGGGTGGGTATCCTAATATCCCCTCGGCTTGCTGCCGGTACGTTGGGGTTTTTCCCGGTGGACGAGAGGGTTTGTTCGCTGCGCCTTAGGGTCGGGGAATGGGTCCTGACTGTCATCTGCGCTTATGCGCCGAGTGGCAGTTCAGAGTACCCAGCCTTCTTCTTAGAGTCCCTGGGGGGGGGGGGGGGGGGTGCTGGAGGGTGCTCCACCTGGAGACTCTGTTGTCCTGCTGGGAGACTTCAATGCTCACGTGGGTAACGACAGCGAGACCTGGAGGGGCGTGATTGGGAGGAACGGCCTCCCTGATCTGAACCCGAGCGGTGCTCTGTTATTGGACTTCTGTGCTAATCACAGTTTGGCCATAACGAACACCCTGTTCGAACATAAGAGTGTCCATAAGTGCACATGGCACCAGGACGCTCTAGGCCGTAGGTCGATGATCGATTTTGTAATCGTATCAGCAGATCTGCGACCATATGTTCTGGACACTCGGGTAAAGAGAGGGGCTGAGCTGTCAACTGATCACCACCTGGTGGTGAGTTGGATCAGGTGGCGGGGGAAGACGCTGGACAGACCTGGTGCACCTAAACGCGTAGTGAGGGTGTGCTGGGAACGTCTAGCAGAGGCCCCAGTCCGCGAGATCTTCAACGCACACCTCCGGCAGAGCTTCAACAGCATTCCGAGGGAGACTGGGGACATTGAGTCCGAATGGACCATGTTCAGCGTCTCCATTGCCGAAGCTGCTGCATTGAGCTGCGGCCGCAAGGTGGTTGGTGCCTGCCGTGGTGGTAATCCCCGAACCAAATGGTGGACACCAGAGGTGAAGGGAGCCACTAGGCTGAAGAAGGAGTCCTATCGGGCTTGGTTAGCCTGTGGGACTCCGGAGGCAGCCGACAGGTATCGACAGGCCAAGCGGAATGCGGCTCGGGCAGTGGCTGAAGCAAAAACTCGGGTGTGGGAGGAGTTCGGAGAGGCCATGGAAGAAGACTTTCGGACTGCCTCGAAGAGATTCTGGCAAACCGTCAGACGTCTCAGGAGGGGAAAGCGGTGCTCTACCTGCACTGTGTATAGTGCTGGCGGAGCGCTGCTGACGTCGACTGAGAAAATTGTCAGGCGGTGGAAGGAATACTTCGAGGACCTCCTTAATCCCACCGACACGTCTTCCGAGGAGGAAGCAGAGTCTGGGGATGAGGGGAATGACCCGCCAATTTCCGGGGGCGAGGTCACTGAGGCAGTTAAACAACTCCTTGGTGGCAGAGCCCCTGGTGTTGATGAGGTCCGCCCCGAGTTCCTGAAGGCTCTGGACATTGTAGGGCTGTCCTGGTTGACACGCCTCTGCAATGTTGCGTGGAGATCAGGGGCAGTACCTGTGGACTGGCAGACCGGGGTGGTGGTCCCCATCTTTAAGAAAGGGGACCGGAGGGTGTGTTCCAACTACAGGGGGATCACACTCCTCAGCCTCCCTGGGAAAGTCTATGCCAGGGTGCTGGAAAGGAGAGTTCGTCCGTTAGTCGAACCTCGGATACAGGAGGAACAATGCGGTTTTCGTCCTGGTCGCGGAACACTGGACCAGCTCTTTATCCTCTCCAGGATACTTGAGGGTGCATGGGAGTTTGCCCAACCAGTCTACATGTGTTTTGTGGACTTGGAGAAGGCATTCGACCGTGTCCCTCGGGGTGTCCTGTGGGAGGTGTTGCGGGAATATGGGGTGTCTGGCCCATTGCTACGGGCCATTCGATCCCTATACAACCGTTGCAAGAGCTTGGTTCGCATTGCCGGCAATAAGTCGGACTCGTTCCCGGTGGGTGATGGGCTCCGCCAGGGCTGCCCTTTGTCTCCGGTTCTGTTCATAATTTTTATGGACAGGATTTCTAGGCGCAGCCAAGTGGCGGAGGGCTTTCGCTTTGGTGGCCTCAGAATCTCATCTCTGATTTTTGCAGATGATGTGGTTCTGTTGGCTTCATCGGGTGAGGGCCTCCAGCTCGCACTGGAACGGTTCGCAGCCGAGTGTGAAGCAGCGGGAATGAGGATCAGCACCTCCAAATCTGAGGCCATGGTTCTCAGCCGGAAAAGGGTGGAGTGCCCACTCCGGGTCGGGGATGAGTTCCTGCCCCAAGTGGAGGAGTTCAAGTATCTCGGGGTCTTGTTCGCGAGTGATGGGAGAAGGGAGCCGGAGATCGACAGACGGATTGGGGCTGCAGCTGCAGTAATGCGGACGCTGCACCGGTCCGTCGTGGTGAAGAGGGAGCTGAGTGTAAAAGCAAAGCTCTCAATTTACCGGTCGATCTACGTCCCTACCCTCACCTATGGCCACGAGCTGTGGGTAGTGACCGAAAGAACGAGATCGCGGATACAAGCGGCAGAAATGAGCTTCCTCCGAAGGGTGGCTGGCCTCTCCCTTAGAGATAGGGTGAGAAGTTCGGCCATCCGGGAGGGGCTCAGAGTAGAGCAGCTGCTGCTCCACATCGAAAGGAGCCAGCTGAGGTGGTTCGGGCATCTGACAAGGATGCCCCCTGGGCGCCTCCTGGGTGAGGTGTTCCAGGCATGTCCCACCGGGAGGACACCCCGGGGCAGACCCAGGACACGCTGGAGAGATTATATCTCTCGGCTGGCCTGGGAACGCCTTGGTATTCCCCCGGATAAGCTGGAGGAGGTGGCTGGGGAGAGGGAGGTATGGGCCTCTTTGCTTAGGCTGCTGCCCCCGCGACCCGGCCCCGGACAAAGCGGATGAAGATGGATGGATGGATGGATGCCAGTATCTCGTGAATTCAAACTAAAAGACGTATATTGCAAGGGGTTAACACCAACTACTACAGGGGTTGGTAATAGAAGCTTAGACAAAGAGCAAAGGGTAAGACTATACACACAAACGAGGTAATAAAGCAAGGTGGAAACACCAAGGTAACAAAACACAGCTAAAACAAAGTAAAACACTAACAAAGGAAGTCAAAGCAACAACAAGGCACACGAGACAAAAGAGGACCAAAATAAAAGAGGTATAGACTTAACTGAAGTACAGAAAGCATCAAATAAAATTAATAATGACAAAAAGCCACAGCCCATGACATAAATGAAACTTTGATTACTAGCTACATTATTGTCACAACTGTGGCCTGGCTCAATTAACCAGCCCAGAACACAGATTATCTTTGGGGTTCTTTTAATCTGAATGATAAAGTAAGCTCTCAGAAGAAAATAAAAAGGTTGTAAAAATAAGGAAATAAAATCATTACAGACAGTTCTTATCCAGCAACAGCTTTGTGCACTGGTAACCCACTGCTGCTGGAGGTTATTTTCCCAACTTTATCAGCGTCTGGAACTCAAAGATGTCTAGCGTCAATTTGTGACTGATATAAACCCATCCAGAAACAAAACAAATTTAGCAATGCAAAAATAACTGTAGTGGCTTCTCCTGCTAAAATACAGAGCCAAATTTAAACAGTTACCAAAGGTACATTTTCCCTCTTACCCACGGAGATATTATAATACAAGTGTGAACTGAAACACATACAGTGCATTAATCCAGCAGAAAACAGAATACAGAATCCTTCTGAGATGAACGGCGAAGTCAGTTGCCTTAACTGTTACCCATCTTGCGTTTAAAACAGACCACGCAGCAAAAAATGGCATTGCACACCTACATTACACCAATGCAAGCTAGCACTTCCGTGAATGTCCCTGTAGATCCCCATCATCCTTTGCGCTCTCAGAGGTACCCCAAAGGAAACAGAGCCATCCAGTGGCGTGTCCCATAATACTGACCGTGAATCATGAATAATTGTGCCCTGCTGTGTGTTGTGACTTTAGCAAGACACACACAGAGAGTAAGCTAAGTATATTTCTGTGCAGTGCATTCCAGAACAGTATAGACAATATTAAAAGAGAAGACGGGACTTAACCCTTGTATGGTGTTCGGGTCTGTGAGACCCGTTTTCAGTTTTTTTCAAAAGAAAAATTAAACAATTAATTATTTTTTCAACCTGAAATTCATTGGCTTTGGCTTATTTTCTGTGAAGAACATAAATCCAAACTAATTTTCAATGACCTCATACTGTACCTCCCCCCACGCATTTACATTACATACAAGGTATTCGGGTCCACTGGACCCAGGTCTAATAAAAGTGTTGAAAGTGTAGGTCCTGTGTTCCTACACTCTGTCTTCCTCCTTTCTGGTGCTGCTGATAGTGTTTTCTTCCCCTCCTGCTCGCACACAAAGTTGCAACATTGTTGAAAATTCAACTATCAACACCGTTTGCTCTTACATTCCCGCACATTTTACCCTCTTTCTTGAGGGATCCAAATTTTATTTTCTCATACCCTGTCCCACCTGCAAATTAGGGGCATAATACTATAAATAAGACTTTGCCAATATGGTTCCTTATCACAACTGATCAAGATGGCAAAATATTATCTGCTGCGAGGGCCATCCAATTGATTTTGGAAGAGAGAGGGGCTTCGGATGATGATGTTGACAAAGAGGTTTCAGAATATTTCACATTTCTGAAAATTCAGAGTCTGACAGGGACTTTGAAGAAGAGGATGAGGTTGAGCACCATTTAGTAACAAAATGAAGACGAGTACCCCATCTGCAGCCAGCTCCAGGACCAGAACAAGCCCACCAGACAGCAAGTGAAGAAATATGGATGTCAATAACTGGTGAAATTGAATGGTCTTCTTGCCCAAGAAATGAGCCACCCTGCAGAGCTGTTACTGTGATCAGCCAGGGCCAACCCGGCTGGCAGTTACTCATGTGCAGGACATCAAGTCTTCATTTGAGCTTTTCATCCCAGATTCCATCCAGAAAATTATTCTGGATTGCAGTAATCTAGAAGGAAGGTGTGTTTTTGGAGAGAGGTGGAAGGAGATGGACCAAATTCATCTAAGAACCCCAAAGGCCTACTTTGGTTCTTATCCTTGCAGGAGTTTTCAG
The DNA here is from genome assembly GCF_041146795.1 of Maylandia zebra. NCBI lineage: Eukaryota > Metazoa > Chordata > Actinopteri > Cichliformes > Cichlidae > Maylandia > Maylandia zebra. The sequence continues at coordinate 30,603,876 of NC_135179.1, read as the reverse complement.
GTCCAAAGGGGAATCCACAGAATCCCTGTGGGATGCAGAAACCTTTCCGTGCATCAATGTCTCTGGAAAACTTCCACACAATTTCCAGGATTATCTGTTTTGATAACCGAGACGACAGACCAGCTCGACGGCAGAGAGACAAGCTAGCTGCCATCAGGACAGTGTGGGATAAGTGGGTGCGCCACCTCTCCCTGTTTTACAACCCTGGGCCTAATGTCACCATTGATGAGCAGCTGATCCCATTTAGTTGTGAAACATATTGCTTCACGTGTAAATGTGTTGTGTCTTTCCACTCACTCCACTTGATTATAACTGATTTATTTTTTTATAACATTTTATAAAAAAAAAACAAAACGAGAAGCACATTAATTCATAAATGTGATCTAACAAAGGTAAAGGGAAAAAATTAACCATGTTTGCTGTTCATATGGTTTGTAATTGGGATGAAGTGAACATCTGTTGAGTAATTTAACATAAAATTGTTTGATAGTGTTAATTTGGAAAGCCAAAACTCTAGCAGGTCCACCAGACCCATGAACACTGGCTGAGTAACAAAAATATGAACACCACACAAGGGTTAAACAAGGAGTTAGCAGGAATGCCTTTTGTTAAGTAGATTTAAGCAGGAATAATAACAACTGGCACTTTAAGCATTTTTTGTAAATGTAGTTTTAAATGTTTAACTTGTAGATCTTTGGAAAAATTCTTGTATCTTTGTGCTCAAGTGCAGGCTGCACTGATAACTGTAAGAACATCCGACTCAGTAGAGCTGCTTCATACTGTAAGGCTGCTGGACAAACGTCTCCCTGGGTAGCTCACACCTAACCTCTTGTCATCTTTCTCCTCTCATCACCGACTTCTCCTCCCCTCTCCTCTCCTCTCCCCTCCTGGCCTCTGTCACCTCTCTTTTTCCTGTGCTCTGGCTGGCTAGTTGACAGTTAGAGCTGGTCCGGGTCACCTCCTGCACTTCCTGTTGGTTTGAAGGGGTGCAGCTCTGGAGCTGGAAGCCCACGCCCCAGCGGTTCCCTGACTTGCCCCCAGTGAAAAGCAAGTGAAGTGTGGGTTCCTCTACTGGGAGAGCAGGCGGCAGGCCTGGAGGTTTGGCCCTGGACCAGTACTCCTCTTGTGGTGAGACCAGGCCAGACGCAGCCTGCCAGGGGATGCCTTGACCTCCTCAAACTGATGTGGCACAAGCTGGCAGAGCGGTCACTGCTGCCACTGCATTTGGGTGGAAAGACGATCTCTTACCCTTTCTCACTTGTTCGATGAGCACATCTTCCTTTGTTTTCATGGCTTGCATTTTCTTTTGCCTACATTTTCTTCCTCACTTTCTAACCTACAGATGTACTGCTGTGGGTAACTTAGAACAAGTGCAGCATCTCTAGGTCCTCTTGATTCCTCATGAAATTGTGTGAATCACTTTAAGGGTGTTTATCCTAAAATAAAGTGTTTTTGCATCTGACTTTTTTAAAACACTTAAACATATTTGTAATTCCAAATGCCAACTGTCTGTCAAAGTACCGTTTTCTTCCACTTATAGACTCAGATTGTTAATCAGTTTCTCTGTGTTGTGTGAGTAGTACTTAGGAATGTTCCCAGTAACTAGTGTGAAACAGGATAAGAAAATCTGTTTAAGTAGTTTAGGCAACAGCTGAAACTGGACACAATCCAGTAAATGAGTTTAAACATTCTTATTTTACCCTTTCAATATCCACCAGGTCAGAACCAATGCAGGGTCAGGGTTTGGGGTCTGTTAGCACCCAGCCTTTTATAGAAATTCCAGCTTTTAACTGAAAAGCTGTACTGCCGAATAATTTTTCTGACAAAAAATACATTCCAAAAAACAGTTTATTTTTTGGTAAAAATAAAACACAACTCTTTGGATTCACAGGACTGCACCTTTCCTACTTTCTCAGAGTTAGGGAGGGATGGCTTTGTAATAAAAGCTGAACCCAAAGTTAACTGTTGTTGTACTTTAATAAAATATCAAAGATTAATTTAATCATTTAACGAAATGCTATTTAATGTGGGTGGTATTTCTTCCGCAGCAAAAAGGTCGCAGTTCAAATCCACTTGGTTTTTCTTGCATGTTCTCCCTGTGCCTGTATGGGTCCTTTCTGTATATTTGATGCTAATAAGCAATTCTAAATTGTGTGCGTTATCTCTGATAGACTGGCGACCTGTCCATGGTGTACCTTGCCTCTGTCCCCTGAGGCAGCTCTGATATGCTGACTGGTAGAAAACTGATGTAACTTAAGTAATTCTTTGTAAGATACTGCCATGTTAATGGCATTCTCACTCATCAATACGTAATTGTTATGATCACAGTTTGTTCATTCTTGTGTGTCGCATCCCATTTCCACTCTTTGATATTATTTTACAACATTGCTATTATGTAAAATCTGCCGTGCAAGCAAAAGCGTCTTCTCAGTATCTCAGAGGTTGAAGAGCAATACGACCCTGTCCGGGCTCACTGCCTATTACCCAAAGAGAGCGCGGCGTCCTGCTGATAGCTCGTGATGGCTCATTTTTTTTCTTCTGCAGGATGTTCTGTCAAAGACGGTATCAAAGGTCCAGGGGTCTGGTTGGAATGGCTGCATCCTGGGAACACATTAGCAAGTGCTACTGTTTGTGATCTTTCTCTCTCTCTCTCTATCACTTTGAAGTTATCTCCCTTCGCTCCACCCACAACTCCACCACCCACTCCTTCTTTTCTCTGACCCATTTGAGTATGGAGAAGGGACAGCCAGAACAAATATTATCATCTCTTAGAGCTGTGGTTTAAGCATTGCCGAAGGTCCCTTTTTATTTTTAGAATCATGGTTGGAAGTGTTCATGGGGATGTGGCCACTAATTTTCACTTCTACATGCAAATCATGAGCCAAAACACAGTTCTGAGAGTCGCCAAATTGCCACTTACAGACTTGTAAGTAATTGTGAAGCAAAACAAGGCAAAATTCCACAACAATTATAGCCGGTTCCAGCTCATGTACGAAGCTCAAGTTCTGATGAGCTTCAACATGGATTTGAAAAGACCTCAAATTGTCCTAAGCCAGGTACAAGAATTTAATTTCCTTTGATTACATTTGATGTATCTCAAGAACACATTTCAAGAGATTTTCAAAAAGCACTTATTAATTCAGCAGTCATTCAAATGATATCCTATACAGGCAACTCGGGTTAATTGAAGCTTTGCTACCTTGAAACTGTCTCTCAAATCTTGCCTAACTCCTTTTTTTTCTGCCGCAACCTTTTGACATAAATCATCCACAGCTTTGTTAGACTTGAATCAAACTGACACTTTTTCAGACTTATTAAAAGTGCGCAAAGTAAAGGAATAAAAAAAAAAAGCATAACGGGAGGGGGGGAGGAAACAACAAAGCCAAAATATGGTGCATAATTACGCCTCGCCTCTCCCTCGCTCTCACTTTCTGCCGCTTTTTCTCTGTCCATCTCTAGTTGTCTGTGACGGCTGGCTTTCTGAGTGGCATTAGGAGGCTAAATTGGCCTGTTTCAGGCAGAAGAGCGTCTGTGTTTGGTGTCAGATAATGTGCGCTGAGGAGTCCGAGGAGAGTGTGATTAAAGCCAAGCCACTGATAATTATGTCAGACTGCACAGTTGTCCAAAACCTTCTCGGCTAGTTGAAAGAGATTTCTCTCTGATGAGCAAAACAGGAGGAGGAAGAGGGAGAGTGAGAGGGAAAAAAAGGTGAAGGGGCTTTTTGAAGAGGATCTTCCTATTACTGTTCCGGCCTCTTTTGCCCCTGCCAATTTAGGGAGAGCCACTGCTGACTTCCCGGTGTACTGGAGACATTTTGTGGGGTGTCACTGAGTTGAAATGCTGTTCTAAGCAGGTGTTGCTGTTGGTGAGGGTAGATGCTAAAAAGGCTAGAAATAGGATTAAGCATTAGCCTCTGCAACCTGTGTAATTAACCCTGACACTCAAGCCATGATCAAAGAAACATTCTCTTTTCCACCCAAATAAATCTTGGCTTAAACTTTGTGTGTTTTTTTCCTCATAAATGCCCATAGGAGGAAGATATCTTTATCACAGACAGTTTAAATTACTAGCCCACATTTGCATAATCACTTAGGTAGTTTTGTTACTGCGTGGCATTTCACTGTGACAAAAGAAGCGTCTAGTGGATTCTAGTGGAAAAAGGAATTGGTTTTGATTACTGTGAATGTGGAAAAGAAATCAAAAGTGTTAATGTTTGACTTCAAACTCAGAGAAAAACACTGGCATTTGACAATTCTACTGAATTATTAAATTTATCTTTTAAATTCTTTTTTTTCCAGTTTTGTTGTCCTTTGTCAATTATTTTTAATTTCCAGATCCACCTGGGACTGAAGGTAGAGAGAGGATTTATTTATTTATTTATTTATTCATTTTTTATTAACAAAGTTTTTACCTATTTGGAGCACTCAAATAAAAATGTGTTTGCAATGCCCAAAATAAATGTATGTGACTTTATTTTAAAGTTAACATTTTCCACTTTCAGTACTTTTGTGTGTGTGTGTGTGTGTGTGTGTGTGTGTGTGTGTGTGTGTGTGTGTGTGACCAAAACCAACAAATCCACTACCATCGACTGATGTGGTCAAAAAGAGAAGATAAAACAAGAAAAAAATCCTGAAGATTCTCAACATGACCATCCATCATGCAAACCTTCTCCTACATATTTTCATGCACCAACATTGACTCTGAAAAATATTTATACTATGATTAGACTTGCTTAAGCTCTCATAAAAATTACTTGTTAATAACCATCAATTCTAGATGAGGGAGCTGTGACAGAACAGATAATATTTATTATATTATATTTATTATATAAAGCAATGTTCCCACTTTAGATCTGCATGCTGCAAAAAGCTGTTAATTCATGTCAATCCTAATAAAAAAATTAAGCTCGACAAAGTTTAGCAAAGACATAACGGGCACACTAGCTGAACTTTACATTGATTTAAAAAAGCTAATAAGAATCGCAAAGATTTTATTAACATTATGAAACAGTATATTAAGTAACAATTGTTAAAAGCTAATAATACCAGCTTATAATGTTATTAATCTTTATTAGGTCATATATAACATATATTCACATAAATAAATGTTACATAAGAATATATGTTAAATAAAATTTTAGAGGAAAGATGACTTTGTAGATCAGAGGCAGCAGTGAGATGTCAATGTGTCCACCTGTACACCAGTGTCTTTGAAATGTAACAACAATGCTGCAATTAAATTTAGAAGATTAAATAAGTCAGTGCAAAAGGTATTAAAAGAAACATGTTTTTTCCCCTTTTTTCCAGTTTTTTTTCCCCAACACTTCTTTAACATTCTGCCTGCTTTGGAACAGTATTCCAACCATTATGATCAGTGTGAAGTGTATGATTGCAGGACTTGGCAGGGGATGAAATCCCTCGCAGAGGTTAAGCCTGTGTGCAATGCTAAATGACAGAGCATATATTAATATGAAATCCATCCAATTATCTCTAATGGAGCTCTCTGGCGTGATACTGTACCCAGTCATTTCAGGTCCATGAGCAAACCCTCAGTTGCTCTATCTCTGAGACCGCTTTGTCTCTTTGTGCTTCCGTGCACGTCTGACTCTTTGCATTTCTGCATGAATTATCCAGTCTGGAAAATATTTTGTCAAATTACAAGTTCAAAACTACAGGTGATTACACACGATTTGTTATTTTGTTTCTTATAATTAAAGTAAACACCACAATCAGGCATCGTTGTACGTAGTGGTCTGACATTTCTTTTAGTATGGAATGTCACAGTTGGCCTGAAGGAGGCTTACGGTTGAAGAATGGCAGGTTTGTGGATATATTACAAGAACTGGATACCAGGATCAGATGCTCACACACTTGAATGAAAATTTACTTATTGAGTCAACAAGTCAAAAACTGCCCCAAAAAACATTCTCTCTCATTTTGGCTCATATCTGGATTGAAAAAATCGGTAAATGGCCTGTATTTGTACAGCACTTTACTTAGTCCCTAAGGACCCCAAAGCGCTTTACACTACATTCACACACTGGTGATAGCAAGCTACATTGTAGCCACAGCTGCCCTGGGGCGCACTAACAGAGGCGAGGCTGCCGGACACTGGCGCCACCACCAGTAGGCAACGGGTGAAGTGTCTTGCCCAAGGACACAACGACCGAGACTGTCGGAGCCGGGGCTCGGGGGTTTCTCCTGTGGATCTAGACCGTGGATTCCTGCTCAGCTCAAGTTCCAGAACAATAAATAACAACTTACTGTATTTGCAGGTGAAGGTGTCCTGTCATTAGCTTTACATACTTCTGTTAAAGTTAATTTGAGTGCTCAAGTAGATTAGAAAAGGGCTAGTCAGTCAAGTCGAAGTCAAGTCAAACTTGACTTTAAATAGATTAGAAATTGGCTACATAAGAGACAGTCCATTTACTATTTAATTTAAGCACTAAACTACCTGGTTAGCTTAGGCACTAAAAAGTGTTTGGTCAGGAGTAGGGAAAGACGGTTTAGGGTTAAACCTGACCTCACACACCCTTGACCCCTGCAAAAATGACTAGTTGTGCCAGGTGGATCTCACTATTGCCAGAGCTTGGCGCATCATGCAGCACAGCAAAAGGACACCTTGTGCGTAAATGTGAGATAATGATGGCTTTGACAAAACATTATTCAATGCCGTGGAAATAGCGGGGCATTGAAAAATGGATGTTCATTTTTGTTCACCTATGTCCCTTGATATTGAATGTGCCGTTCTAATAAATTACTACAGAATATTGAATGTATGGTGTGATAGATCAATCAATCAGGTAACACGCAGCGCAAAATCTGAAAGATCATTATGCATCTTATCCTCTTTTTAATATCGTTAATAAATGATGTAGTAATTGATCGGCTTGCTAATTAATCTCTTATGCCCCTTTTCCATTAGTACCAACTCAGATCAACTCACTATGGTATTTAGAGTTTTCCATTAGATCATAGTACCTGGTACCAGGTACAAAAATAGTACCTGTTCAGCAGGGTTGCAAAGCAATCCAAGCAGCTACTAAAATGCGACGTTGTCGGTGGTGTCACTTGATGAGTCATACGAGCGTCTTGTTACGTCAAAACTGCCATTTTTGAAAACGGAGTCTGACAAAAAGCTACAGACCAAGTAGCAGGTATATCGTTGCCTCGACGTCCACCGTGGTTGTAGCTTTCTTGTCGCACACTAATTATGTCACGGGATGCCTGGCCATGTTGCTATAATGACTAGTAGCTAAAATGGAAAAGGAGCTTTAACGTCCATCTAGTGACAAGTTCAGTGTCGGGGATTTTGGTTAGTTTTGCATTTACCTTTTTCTTCTTCTTTGCAATACCTAAATATAAAGTTTATAACAGAAAAACTCTAAGGTTAAGCTCAATTAAAATATTTGATTTGAAAGGTAACATCTCGTAGTTTCTATCTTTGTAGCCCATGAGAGGAAATGCATTCTAACCTTAACCCTAGGTCGTTCACCACTTGCCTGGTTTATGCCAAATAAACTTTGTGATTTAGTCATTCAGAGACAAGGTTAGCACAACCACCATGAAATGATTCTGGATAACCTGAACATGCTCAATATTGTAATGATGAAACAAACAAACAAACAAACAAACAAAAGCACTGGAAGAGTCTTGCATCAGTATTACTTTAAAGTTTGCCCTACGCAAAAGACGCTCATATTTAATATTTAGCATCAATATGGCATCAATTCCCCTCTGTCATTAAACTTTGAATACTCTCCAACACCTTTCTAGGTCAAACAACAGCTGCATCAGAAATAAGTTGGTGGCTTTGATGAACTGCCTTTGATGACTGACAAAGTACTCTTGCGTATTCTTTTGAAAATGGTCAGATGAACTCAAGTCAAACTGTGCCACGGCTGTATCGCAGTTCGTCGCTTTCTCCAGTGCTGACTCCTTTTCTTGGTCCTACAGGGAGTAGCAGGCCTGGCACTTTGCAGATTGTGCCGCCGACTACTGTAAAACACTGATTACAGTTGTTGAAAACCTTCCACCCCTCCAAACAGCCTTGTTTTATTGCCTCCGTACCGTGTGTCAAGATCTGTTGTGAGAGTGCCACTTAATGAAGCCTTACCTGAATTTATTTGCCAGTGCTCCTGCATAGACTGAGAGAGGAGGTACCAATTAATAGAACGTAAGAGGACCCAGTGATTTATAATTAACAAGCATGTGGGTTATAGTAAACATAACACTCAGGGTAATAGCCCAGGAGAGAGACGGGAAGTGGAGAAAGAACTAAGGAGGAGGAGGAGAACGAGAAAAAAAAAAAACGAGTGTTGATTTGTCCCTTGGTGGATGAGCGGAGTCCTTGTAGCTGACGGGAGCTGTCTAAGGCGGCTAAATGAATAATCATCTGTGAGTTAGACTGGAGACAAACGCTTAACGAGGATGATGTGAACCTCACTGACATGAGGGGGCTGAAAGAGAGAGAAGAGAGAGGGGGACTGACAGAGAGAAAGACGGCGGCAAGCAAACATACTCGCCTCTAAAATGAATGGCGTATCCACATTATAATGGCTATGAAGTTGCTTTACTCAACAGGCCATAGCTGGGCTCTGTAAGGCTGAGTAGTTGTTTGTCAGAATTTCTAAAAGGGCAATGAATCCCCACTCATTTCCAGAGGTTTGCTGTCGGTGCATGACGGGAACAAAAGAGAAATTGCAGAAAGCAAATGTAAGGTTGACAACATTGACAGCTGAAGAGGAATCTTCTAGAAAGCATTTATAAAACATCTTTACCCCAAAAACTTTGGCTGTTGGCGGGGCGTTCAGCTGGCTCACAAGTCTAAACTTCAATGCCACAAATTTAGACCTGTCTCACAGCTCTTATCATATGTCATCTCCTTCACTTTTCACTGTATATTTCAGGAATATACCACGAGAGGCTACACTACAGTACAACAGTGAAGAGGCTTTGCTGTGTCAATCTAAAGCTCGGCGTCGAGTGGCTGATATCTTTAGAATAAGGCAAAGGTTCAACAAGTTGTGAATTTTCTAATGGTAAAACTTGTACAACTGCTTACATAGTTGTCCAACAGTTGTCTGAAGAAAGAACTTCATCCGTCCGTCTATCCATTCTCCTCCACTCAACTTACATCAAAGTAAGTATCTGGTTCTGATCCAGTCCTTGATGTCCATGACGATGACTTTATACTAGTGCTGTCAGCTTTAATCTCATTAAAATGATGCTCGTTAATGCGTTAGCGCTGCATTACTTCATACATTTATCCAGCTAGTGTTGAGATGTAACAGAACTTGTTAATGGAGTTCAGATTGAAAACTGTATTTAGCACAGCTATATTTAATTGTAACTTTCATTTTGACTTAATTTTGTTATGACATTGTTAGTATTTGGGAAACAGTTATGTTCACAATAAGATTGTTTTCAAAGTCTGTATTATCCAGTCTAAAATGTAACTGTAGCATAGCAGCAATACATGAGTTGGTTGCTTACTGGTCTGAACTGACATGCTGTCATGTAATCATAAAACTCTGTGTTTCTCAGTTTCTGGATTGAGTTTGCGTGTCCTCCCTATTCTCTGTGCACTCTGGATACACTGGTTTAATACCAAAGACATACTTGCTACGTTATCCTCCAAATCAAAATAGATCAGGTACAAATGTGAGCCCTGTCTAAGACAGCAGGGGTGATGGTTAAGAAATTGTATGAATAGAGAAGCTGACAAATTCGGTGGACATTTTGAAGTATGTGAGTAAAAAATTTAACAAAAACTTTTAACTTTGACTTCCCGAATTTTAACCTAATAGAGGTGAGACAGTGTGTTATGAATAATTCCTGCAAGTTTTTAACAGATGAACATTTTATGATGTGGTTTTAAAAGTATATAAGTACAGTGTTTTTTATTCTAGTCAGATTGAACTATAGCTTGCCTCTACACATGCGATAAGAGTAGCAATAGGCCACTGAAAGACAGTGAATGGCTGGGATAGGTGGCTAGTTGTTCAGTTAGACATTTATAGATTTTAGATGTTTGGTTTTTAAATGCCATGACCAATGAGAGCTAATACTATAAAGCAAAAATGAGGACAACGCTGTGCTGCTTGTTTCTCATGGTATCATTCAACTTCTGCTGAGTGCTGATTGGCCATCTGGTATTGTTTTATGTCACTTTCTATTAAGCTCATTGATCCTCCCTCCCTGTCTGTGGCATGTGGTTTATCATCGCACATCACTGTGTGTGTTTGTAATATGAATATGGTACAGTGGTATGATTGCAGTACATGATGGTCTCTGTGTGTGCGATGATGCGAGCCCTACAGCTACACTTGCGTCCACGGCGGCGGTGATTAGGCTGTTTATGTAGTGTTTGCACTAAAGTCAGAGCAGAGCAGTTTTAATAAGGGAATATATGATGTCACTGGGTCACCCCAAAGGACAGTGGTGTTGAGTAAACCTCTAGAAATATCTTGGGATGTCTGATTGTACACTTCTTCACCGCATATATTACGCTGATTAAAACGGATTACTTTTCTGAAGACCAATATTGTTTCAGAGTTAAAGAAAAGATATCTAAAGCTATATTTTGATTAAAATGTTGGACACACAATATTCATAATTCCCAAGAGGTAACAAGGTTTGATGTACAGTACAAAAGTTCAGATGGTTGATTATTGGCCAGATGTAGCCGTGTAGTTAGTAGCTAGTAGTAGTCTCGTTCCCCAGGCATTTCTGAAGGTCTTTCAAAGTTTTACTTTTTTACTAGAAGCCTGTTACAAAAACACAGAATTTGTTCCAATTTCTTTGGTTGTATCTGTGGGGAAAAAACCCAGTTTGACAGACATAAAAGTGTATTTTTGCAACAAGGTGAACAGGGTGATTTAGCCAAAGAGCTATTGGCTCAAAACCTGCCATGCAATGCTGTGACAAAGAGTGTACCCACTTTCTTTTTTGCATGTTTATCACATTTACATGATTCACATCATCAAACAAAATTGTAATTTTACACAAAGATAAACAAAGTAAATACAAAAATGAGTTTGTAAATGATTTGATTTATTAAAGGAAAAAGGTTATCCAAACCTCATCCAAACCCTTTAAAGCTAAAAAAAAAAAACACAATGGGGAAGTCATGGATTGGCCTTCCCAGAGCCCAGACCTCGATGTGGGATCATCTTGACAGAGAACAGAACAAAAAGCTGCCAACATCCAAAGAAGAGCTTTGAATATCCTTCAAGAAGCTTGGAGAGCTATTCCTAACAACTTCTTAAAGTCTTTAAAGTTCTTAAAGCGACCGTGGTTCAGGGGGTTGGGAAGCTCATCTGTAACCGGATGGTTGCCGGTTGGATACCCCAGCTTTCTCTGTCCTGGTCGTTGTGTCCTTGGGCACTTTAACCTACCACCTACTGGTGTTGGCCAGTAGGCGCGATGGCGCGATATGGCAGCCTCGCTTCTGTCAGTCTGCCCCAGGGCAGCTGTGGCTACAACTATGGTTTGCTTGCACCAGTGTGTGAATGAATAGTGGAATTGTAAAGCACTTTGGGTGCCTATATAAATGCAATCCATTATAAAGAAATGACAAGAAAGTCTTGATGCATGCTCAATCATCAAATTACAAGAAAGTTTCCCTTAGAGAGTTCAGTTGAAGAATAAAGGTGGTCATACCAAATATGGCCTTTCAGCTTCATTCACATTGTTTGTTGAACTATTTCCCTATGGGGACTAACACATACACATTATTAATTATGTTGTTGCCTTATATACAATATTTCCATCTATGTTTGTACATTTCACTAGATTGTTACACCTGTTTGCCATTTCCCTTGCAAAATATAAAGAAACAAGGTGTTTTGCAGTTTTGTACTGTATGTTGGCCTACATGTTCAGCTATAATTTGATCAATTTATAGGAGGACCACTTAATGAAGACTTAAAGTCCTTAAATCTATAGAATTGGGTAAATTTCATTGCCAAATTTCTCAGCCATGACTTAGTCAAATCTTAATCCACGAATGAGTTCAAATTTATCTCATGGTAAATAGCAAACGGAGCAACATATTCTCACTCCTAACTTGTCACAGCTGCTTGGTCAAACCCTTGGTTGCTTCTCATTATATTTTTACCCCTTTAATAACATTTTTTAAGGCATAGGAACTCACATTTATCGTCATTTTCACAGTGAGGAAGAACAAAAACCTCACAATCATCTGACCTTGGACCAGACCTTCCATCAAAAGATAAGCATAAGAGTATCTGGAACCACTTCGACATCACCTTTTTTGTCAGTAATTTAGTATGGTAGGTTTCAAATGCTAATTACTTGCTTAGGTTTAGTCAGTGCCATCCATCCATGCCTGGAACCTATCCCAGCATTCCTTAACATTTCTTTGATTACAACTACTGAAAATTAGTTTAGGAGGGGAAAAAAATTCTTAATCAAATGAGAGCTGCAACCAGCAGCAAGTAATTTAGGGCAACATAAACATAAGCATGGCTTTACGGCCCCTCTGTGAGCAAATCCTTGGATAATTTCCATGGTTTAGTATTCACACTTACTGCACGTGCCTCTGGTGTGACCATGCCTTTATGGGGTACCATCATAAATGCAATGAAGCTATTGTCTTAACTGTTGTTTGTTGTTATGGCTCAATATGGGCTATGTTGTGTTTGTAGTAGTTGAGGAAAAAGGAACACTTTCTGTAGGTGGGGTGTGATTGGGAACCTAACTGTGTTCTCTCATCTTGATGATCACTGGTGCAGTGTGTACTGTTACAGATAGCGGTGTAGTAGTGAGATTTAGCTGTCAATAGGAAATTCACGGAAGTGCTTCTAGCCTTCACCACTCAACCAGGAAAACATATCAGGATGTCCATATTATTATGACAAATTTCCCTTTAATCTTTTTTCTCCTCTTTGGAGGATAGTGTAACTATCCACACACTAAGATCGCCCACACAGCGGACCCCCATCCACAATGAAAGGTGCTGTTACCAGTCAGGCCAGCTGTGTGTTACATAGTCAGAGCAAGGAATACGATCCCCCTCTACCTTCTGCCCTCATTTCCTACTCAGTTTCCTACTGGGGCTCATTTATTTACATTAGCGCTAGGCAGAAAGGCATCAGAGGAAGTCTTAAAGTAGACCCACAATGGCCGATTTAAGCCACCACCCGAAAACCTTCTCTTTCTTTTCGAGTAAGAGGATTTGTGTCTGGTCTGTGTATCAGACCTCTCTCTCACTCACTCTCTCTCTTAGGGACAAAGTCACCCCTCACACTTACTCTGAGAAAAGTAGCGTCTTGCCGCTAGCTGCCTGGCTAATGACATTTATCCTTATGGAAATGGAGGAGTGAGTGGAAAAGGCTTTAGATGCAGATTTGGACACACATATACACCTGAGACGGGTGGCTACTTTTATGGCATGCATGCTCAATGATTCACACACCTCTCTCCACACACACACAAAAGTGTATACACGCACACACCCTTGTAGCTTCTTATCCCCTAACTGGCCACCAGTCAAAATAAGCCTTATTCTCTGGGGTTTATATTTTCTCCTGGCTGGGCTTGGCTAGGCACACTCAGTTAAGATGGCAGCCAAACAATCTCTCCTCTCCTCTCATTTCCACCGTTTCTTTCTTTCTAATGCTAATGCCTGGATGGATATATCCCCTTTACAACTGGCATGCAAGAAGGCAAAATTTCTGATTAACTCAAAGACAAAGTTTCATATCAGGTCAAAAGCTGCTTCAGAAGAAAGGAGGGGGGATGTCACACTTTGTTTTCAGACAGATAATTAAAACAGTTGATAGCACTGCAGGGCAGGTCTGGCCTCTTTTTTAGAAATATTACGACTCCAAGAAAGGTTTCGTGCAGGACCTAAAGATAGCCAATATTACAGAAATTAATTCTCTCAGACATCTTAATCACAGAGCCTGCACTAAAGCTTTAAATGGGCTGGTTTTTATACAGCGCTTTCCTACTCTTCCTCAGCACTCTCTGCAACTTCCCTCATTCCCTTTTATCTTTGCTTTTTCTACATTAATACATTCATACTCCAATAGATGCATCAGAGAACAATCGACACACCATCACACACTCAGACACACTCAGTGTCTTGCCCAAAGATATTTGGAATGCAGACTGGAGCAGTGAGGGATCGACCCTCCAATTAGTAGATGACCTGCTTTTTCTCCCTCACTAAAGCCACCTGTTAGGTGCAACTATTTTAGCAGATTCAAAGAAAGACACTTAAAAATATCAGTTTTAAGTTGATATTGTCATTCATTTTGTCATTGTATTTATGCTGGAAGCAACCTTAATATGAAGAGTGGCTAGATTTGTTTATCTCCCTCTTTTCTGGCATTTTTTTCTAACAATATGTGACTGAGCTACAGAGAGGGCTCAAGGCTACATTTGATTACGACAAGTGTTTTTTGCTAAGCAAATGGTCTACAAATTCCATATAAAAAGCATACTAGTACTACCATAAAAAGCATAAGAACGCACTTACAACATAATCTAAGAATTTATTAACAAAATGAAACTGAAAACTGGCTTTTATTAAAAGGTGCTTTCAGTCTGCAGTTAGTCTGCAGAGTAGAAAAACACTATATAAGCTCCAGTGTATTTCCCAGATATTAACCCCTTAACATTAACCAGGTCACTGATGATCCATCCAAGGTTACGGAAAACGTTTTTCAAAAACCTCTAATGCCAAAATCAGCGTATGACTTCACTTGAAATATAACATCTTCTAGTTTCTTCATTTAACATCTGGATAAAACAAAAAGCCAACACTTACCAAGATGGGTCATTTGTGAAATCTTGGACTGGGGGTAAAATTGCACTCAGGCTCCACCCTCAGATAGGTGCCAGTGCCCTGGTGGATGACCCAAGAGAACACACAAGCAATGGCACAGAAGCAGGTTATACTGGGATATTACCTGCTATTATTACATTTCTACAGCTTATATGTATTAAAACACAACTATTGTCAATATTATATTATATTAGCTGCAAAAGCACTGCTGTTTGCTTTTGCAGCTGTGTGCTTTTTTTTCTTAACAATTCAGGTACATAATTAACACAATAACAGATATAGCAACACTGCAAAGAAATGGTAAATATAATTTTCACATCTTAAATTATATATTACTTTAATGTTAATATTTTTTCCTGTATTGACATAAGCTAGTGTTAGCTTGATTTACGGTTGCAACAGTCTTTTAATAATAATTCATCGAGATTCATTCTTTAACCCTTTAATGCCAGCTGTGTTATACTTGATGCATAATTTTTGTGATTTTTTTAAGACCTCATCAGTATTTTGTTTCCTGAAAAACAGAAAATTTTAAGCAATAATTTAGACAAAAATGCCAGATATAGCAAAATAATACACTTAAATTCACACATGCAAATTAATGTTTAATTTAATTTTTTAGTTGTCAAAAGGTTCAATAAAATCCCCAAATTTAAAAAACAAATAAAACTAGCATTCTCTGGCAATTATTTACGGGGCTAACATAAATTCATCTTTGTAATTTGTAACTGTAAAATTTAGTAGAATAACTTTGAAACAGTTTAACTCATTGTTTGAGTCTCCACTGAATGTGATTTACATCAGTTTTATGCTCATGAATCCATTCACTCTGCTGTTTTTCCAACTATTTATTTATTTTTATTTCATCCACCAAATTTTGTACAATACGCCTTTAGACCATATCAATACAAATGCAGCACTAGCTTTAAAATCCACAGTCCTAACATTTTCAGTCTGGCATGACACACATGTGAAAGCTATTTTGGAAAAAAAATCATCATAAGCATGTCTGGGAATCCCAAGTCTTCTGTTAATTTATATCCATTGTACAATACTTTGAAGGCCTGTGTCATTTTTCTGACGTCTCTTCACCATACTATTCTTCAAAAATAACACTGCAGCTCTTAAAATACCACATTCAAAAGGCTCGCTCAGCTACCTTCAGAAGTTGCACATATGAAGCCTCCTACACTTGTAGTGGAGTGGTGATTGAAAGTCTTTGTCAGAATGCTTACAGCTCTCTCAGTGCTTTCAAATTTACCTTTACAGGTCACACACACACACACAGTTGTGTCTCTGGAAGTTTGGCTGCTATTTGGGAGATTTAAAGATAAGACGATGGCATTTCAATAAAACACAGGAATGGTTTATGGTTCACCCTGAGCTCAGCACGGTCACTTAGGAGGCTCATCCTCTCTGGTTATTAATTTTCTATCTGAGGACATGTGTGTGTGTGTGTGTGTGTGTTTGAGAGTGTGATTTCTTGCCTTCTCCTCTTCCTTAGCCATTTTGGCTTCTCGTGCTCTTTTCTGCACGTCCTCCCTCCTCCTTCTGTCTGAAATGAAGACATACGAGGACACTCCCTGGAGGGTGCAGCAGTGTGGTTGTGGCAGCGCAATAAAGAATCTGGAGGTCAAATGTACACCGATATCCTTCGCCCCTCACCTAGCAGTGCACACACATATACAGACACACACACACATGCACACAAACACACAGCCAGAGAGGTCAAATGTACAATGCCAGAGCTGGTTACATAAACCAGATGGCCATGGTTGGCATGAAGCAGCTGACATCTAAGAGTTCTGTGTGTCTTTGTGTTTGTGAGAGGGTGTTGTATCCTCTCTTTCAGTAAAAACCACCAGGGACCTTGTTTGTTGTCTGCACCCCACAAGGGAAACACTGTCAGCTTTACATGCGCACCGGTTCACGCCACACACGTGCACACATACACACAAGTCAGAGGATTCTGTCTGATAAACAAGGTCTGTGTCTGAGTGTGTAATGGTGTGTAGATTGAACTGAGTGTGTGTCTGTGTGTAGCGTCCCAGAAAGAGAAAGTGTATGATGATTGGACCAGGAGGGTTTTCAAAACGCCGAGCAGATACAACCCAAAACCTGACACCGTAAAAAGCACTGTATCACTGATAGGCCACACACACACACACACATCCCGATATCCAGTGACTCTCATAAAAGTTGTGTTGGTTAAACAAGCAACAAAGCTGACTTTCAATAAAATCGAATAATAATTATAATAAATCTGTATATGGTGGGTGTCATTCACTTTCCCTGTCTTCTCTGCTCGTGTGTTTCTGGCTCTGGCAAGAAGCATAACAAGACACACACACACACACACACACACACACACACACACACACACACTTACAGGGACAGCCTTCCAAATTGAACCCTTTTGTCCTTTTCTCTGTGTTAATTCTATCATATCATCGTTTGAAGATCACAGGGACACTTGTTTTATTTGTAAGAACTCAGTCCTTTAAGGTTGTCTGTGCTAAAGATGAACTGAGTGCACAATGTGCCACATGATTCTACTTGATTTTTTTTAATATTCTGGCAATAATGTTTTTATTTTTGATTCAATTCCAATTATCTAATTTGTTAGTTAAATTCTTTAAGTAAATTTATTTTATTTTAAAGAGTGAACAGAACTGAGGAAAGGAACTCAAGAGTGAGAGTAAACATTGCAACCTTTTAGTTATTCCACAAAATGCCTTCAGAGCCCTTCCACAGAGGTTTCTCAGGCAAGAGTGAAAGTTTTCAGTTTTGAAGTTACATTACAAATAATTAAGTCATTGTACATATAAAGCATTAATAGATGGAAAGTATCTGCCCTATTTATGTTTGAAAAAAACAAGAAAAAAGTTATTTGTTTAAACAAAATTATCTTTTAACAAAACAATATGCTAGCTAGACTAAACAATGGTCTTCAATCAGCAATATAAAACTGGGTCTCCTGCATTTTAGAAGCCCAGCAGTAGATCAAAAGCTTTGAGGTGCCTTTCATGCCTCTGTTTTTGTATATTCTAGAATTTGTTTCAGAATTTTTTCAGATAATTGAAATAAATAAGCGAGTTGATGAAAAAGCATGGAACTAAAAATACTTAAATTTGACCATGGGGGGCATCCAAGCTTTCCATTGTTGAGTTAGCCACAAAATATTTCAATAACACAGAGCAAGACAGAAAGGTATTTACAATACAGTTGATTCTTCAGAAAACAGTTTATTTTTCTGCAAAAAAAAGTCAGGAGACTGATCATTTCAAGCCTATTTAGAGTATGGAAGACACAAGGTAAAAAAGCATGGGGGTCAGATATGAATAAAAGAAAATCATCTGCATAATGTAACACTTATCTATGACCATGTGCCATTAAGAACTCATATCTGTGTGCTACAAATGACTAATGCAAGGGCTCGGCAGCAAAGAAAAGCGGTGAAAGCAGGCACCCTGCCTTGTTCCTTCTTTATTACAAAATCTTAAGAATCTTAATACAAATTCAAGAGACTTGACCTGTATACACTAATTAATAAAAAAAAAATGGTTTTGCCAAACCCTTTCCAAAGTATGAAATTAGTAGTTGTCTTTCTAGTTTCTCAAAAGCTTTCCGTGCATCCAGACAAATGAATAGCTCTCAACTGAGGGGTCTCAGGGGTGACAGGTAATATTTAACAGGTACATCAGACAGAAAAAGGAAAACCTGTTTTTAATATCACCTGTCTGGTGCCAAGAGATCATGCCAGCAGCAGCTTTTAATCTCAGCTAAAAGTTTTACAAGCTTAACAATAAAATTTGATTTCAAATTATAAGATTATAAGAATTACAGAAATGTAGTTCTTTTTTAATTAAGTCTTTAGCTTCTCTCAGAGTCGCGAGGTTATTTTGGTGTTTGCTGTAGGAGAATCCTGATGATATTTAATTTTTACCAAAAACTCCAAGAAGAATGAGATTGTAAGATTTGAAAAAAAAAAACCCCCACAACAAAACAAAAAAGAAATTAAAAGACAACATAGTAAGAGTAATAACATCTAAATCATCTTATAATTTAACATCACTCTTGTGAATAACTATCATTTCTTTTGCTTTCTGTGTTTTTATATGAACACCCACAGAATGAGCCAGGTCCCAGCAGAGACGCTTCTTACAACAGAGGGGACTCCCAAACCTAATATCCACAACACAGAGGCTCCTGCTATAAAGGTGAGCCTCCATATGAAAATGTACATTCTTCAGTCATTGCTTTTATGAATATGATACACACTGGCCATAAATTATGCCAGCTGCATCTCACACAAAGAGGTCATAGCACTTTAATGTGAAAGTATAAACCTAGTCTGGATTTATTTATGCTCTATATATGGTCATTAAACTGGTAACATACTGGATTGTATCTTGGAACAGGGATTGTGTCTGGGATAAATATGAAACAGCTGTTTACAGTACATGCAGCACTTATGTGTTTGAACATCACATAATGCTAACTCATTATTCAGTTGCTTCTGGGCACGGTAGTAACTGTGTGCTAAAGACCTGTTGGGCAATGGCATCAAGCAGCATCCTAATGTAGTTTCTGTGCATGTGTGTGTGAATGTCAAGGATCTTTGATCCAAACCCCCCACCGCCACCCACCATCAGTACACACACACACACACACACACACACACACACACACACACACACAGAGCAAAGAAAAATGTCTGAGTTTTGCACTGAGTGACAGCTACGACCATGGCAATCTGTTCTTAACAGGTTGAGTTTATGTCACTGCGCAGTGATATAAACACAAACTGTCCAGTAAAGAAACAAAACACCAAATTATATTGAGTACTGTTAATGTTGCTAAAATTGAGTTTAGTTTATATTTTATTTATGTCACTCTTATTGGTATAGTTTTATTTATGAAATATCTTTGGAATGACACGTCAGAAACTTGCTCAAAATTATTATTATTAATAATTATTATTATCTTTCATTAGAAACTTGTTGTACCATATCATAGTACATGACTTGTAGGTAAGAACTGTATTACACCCGACATGTCAGTGTTGATGCCACCCTATAGTTCCGCCTACTGTTTCAGTCTTTGCACCAACTCCGGGACCCACCTGTAGGCTCTTGAGGGATGTTTACTCATCACTCCCCAGTTTCTATGTCTGCTATATTTGCAGAGACTAATGAGCCTAGACGGCAAACTGTAGTAATATTCAAATGCTCTAATAAATCAAGTGTGAGTTGTCAGGCTGAATTATTATAAATACTGGCACAGTTCATTTCATATTTAAAAACATAATAATATGCCATCCAAAAATAAGCAGATTCCTTTAATTGTAGCCAAGTATCCTTAGCAAGACACTGAGGCCCCAATAGCTGTGATGTGTGAATGGGAAGGCTCCATTAAACCAACCCAATGTTAGTGTGCAAAAAACATTGGTGTCACAATAAACACTCTAAAATTCACATTTCTTTCATGATGCTTCAAATTGTTGTTGATGTTCTGTTATTTCTAAGAACGAACTAACCCTAAAAATGACTAATGCATCTGAAACTGTGAGAAAAAGTTTTCAATTCCTTACTAAACTAATTTTGGCAAATTCGAAATTAAACTGGAATGGTAAGTGTGAAATGTGAGTTTTTGGTGACTTGAGGTAGAATAAACCTTTTTTGCTTCTTATATAATGTTTTACATTCTTTAATCTGTATTTTGACCTTTTTCTGATTCATAAATTGTTATATAATTCAAGTCAAACCCGAGAAACAGAAACACCATATAGCCCTCTTGAGGAGATGATGCTGGTGGTTATACATTTCCAATCATTATGTTCAGGGACATAATGATCACTTGGTAAACTTGGGGACCTTACAATTTATTGCAAGTTTCAACAGAGGCTATCAATAGTCTTCTACCATTGTCTTATTTATTTATGGTGTTTATAAAGAGCAATCTTAATTCCTCAAGAAATAACCTTGAAAATAAATTAAAAAACAAAAGACACTTCAGGGTTCCTTTATTAGCAGCATTTCATGGAATATCTTCTCATCCATCACATCAGCTAGCGTGTTTTCATCACATTTTCCTCAGTGCAGTTCACATTCAGTTGTCATGTCAATTATACATAAACATCTGTACAAAACCAAACTGCTGCCTTCGCACTCCACTTCCCTGCAAGATGAAGCTTTTCATAATTGGAAGGATGGCTCTTAACAAGCACTGCTTTAATTTTTCTTTCCTCCACACGTTCACCTCACCATCTCCTCGTCCCCATCATTTAGGGAGCGCTAATGTGTTAAATGCGAACAACAAAGACAGGATGTCTTGCCATTTTCTGCTTCCCCACTGTTTCCCATGTTGCTGCAGTGGCTAAATTAGACCGAACCAAACACAGAAATTAGAGCTCCGAGGCCAGATGTGATATTTGTTTTTCACACTGCGGCGTCAGGTAGATGTTTAAAAAAAAATAGAAGGAAAATCAAAACTGCTCCCTCATTGGGTTTGGGACTCATTTTGATTCACCGATGGTGGCCGGCTAATCATTTGATCCTGTTAGAAGAAGTGCTTGTGTGTGATTCTGCCATGAGAGTTAACAACCGCTGCAAAAAGGCCGGGTGTCTGGGTTTGTGCACGGCTACTGCTGTCTGTGTGTGTGCACATGGGTGCATGTGTGTGTGTGCATGTGTGTGTGAGTGTTCTTGTGTGAGTCTCCTCGTTGGCTGTTTTTTCCCTATAAAAGCAATTTGCCCCATGCTCAGGCTAGGCAATGAGCAGATGCTACCATTGTAAATGATGATGCGAAGGGCCATAATAAAGAGTTGATAAACACAGAATTACTGCTGGGCTGTGGGCTTGCAGAGAGAGAGGGAAGGGGAGGGAAGGGGAGGAGAGAGAGAGGAAAGAGGGGGGTGTCATAAACAATGAGAAAAACAGAAAATGTAAACCAAGATCCTGAAGTTCTCTCAACCTGTTATTTATTTGCTATTTAGTACAAATACACAAGGTTATTCCTTCATTGTTATAGTAAAAGTATCCCATGCATTTCCTTCTATTTGCTTGAAAGTGTGGGCTGTCGGGGGCAGAGACTCCGGTGGCAAGAAGTGGCTACAAGCTGTCTGGTCACCGCTCTCATATGGCTCTGGTACGGCTAAAAGGAAAATCGCATTGTAGGTTAGCCCTGAGCATCCCTGTCAAAATGTTCTGGCTCCACCACTGTCTATTTTTTTAAATGGCCTGTATTTGTATAGCACTTTTCTAGTCCCTAAGGACCCCAAAGTGCTTTACACAACCAGTCATCCACCCATTCACACACTGGTGATAGCAAGCTACATTGTAGCCACAGCCACCCTGGGGCGCACCGACAGAGGGGAGGCTGCCGGGCCCTCTGACCACCACCAGTAGGAAACGGGTGAAGTGTCTTGCCCAAGGGCACAATGACCGACTGTCCAAGCCGGGGCTCGAACCGGCAACCTTCCGATTACAAGGCAAACTCCCAACTCTTGATTGTGGCTCAAGAGTCAAGCATACAAATTTACTCCCACTAAAGACACTCCTTTTTTCTGAACCTAGTTTGATTAATTAGTCATGGAATCTTCTGTGTACTTTAAAAATAAGTTACATGATAGTTTTGTTTCCACTTACAGCCTCTCAACTTGAAAAAGCATTTAATATGTTGTGGGCTGTAAAGTGTGCTTAGATGCTGACGATGGAACTGAGTTCTGCCAATTAAAACTAAGAAAGTAAATGAAGTTGAAACAACTAAAGCTTACATATGTTAGAATCAGCTGATACTTCATTATCTTCATGGGCGAGGAGGCGTTTTGCTAAGCGTGTGAAAATACCCAGAATATCCAGATTTCTAATGGATGCACATTAAGATGACCGGCCGTTCCAGTGCTAGATTTCCCCCTTATAAGATGTTATCGACAGTTGATCTACAGTAGTTTGAAAAAGAAGTCCAGTCTTGTAAAAGTTTATAAACAAAAAGAAGCCATATCTCCCTTGATGTCTAAGGAACTTGGAAAGAAAAGCGTCTGGACTTCTTTAAGTTGCTTGAAGTCTGCGGAGTCTGCAGAGCCCTGGCCTGACGAGCTACCTCGTCACGCCAGGGCTCTGCAGTCTATTTACACCTACAGGCCAGTGGACACTCTTACAGTGATGAGGATGTAACATCTTGGACAGGGAGGAACGCTGGTTTGAGCGCGGGAGTCAAGGAAGCCATTTACGTGAAAAGGGAAAGACCATCTCTGAATCAAGGAGGGGGCCTAAGGATACATCTTTCGCCATCTTACAATGCTGTGATTGAAGCCATTCCCCAAATCTCTGTGAATGGTACTCATGGCCATTGATCAGTGGTCTTTGATCAGTGGGTTTTGGTCAGTGGTTGTTGATCAATGGTCATGAGAATTTGCATAATTATGATTAAGGAACTGACCTCCCAGCCCATTGTTCCTTCAGTGGGCTGGTTTCAGTCATTATACAAATGTACTGTTTATAAGATTGGGGAAACCTGCAGTCAGCTGAGACTGAAGAAGTCACTTGGATGGGTGATGAAACGTTTCTCCCACAAAACGCTACGTCCAGATGAACAGAATCAACTTTTGGAGATTTACTTACCTGGATGATTGAGCATGCATCAAGACGTTTGTACTGTTGTCTTTCATTTAGTACCACTCAGTAATACTTAACAGTGCAAAAATACTGGTTCTCAGCCATTATTTCTGCACTGTTATATATAATCTTATGTCAAATGTTTTGGCCATTATTGCCAAATCTAAATCGTGTCTTTCTCAGCCCCCCTCCCCCCAGCCCTCTCTTTTTACTGGAGGGCTGTTATGATGTCACTGTACACCAAGTGCCTTGTAAATGCAGTGACCCTGACTCATAGGGGACATATGAGTCTGTGTGTATGTGTGAGAATAAAACTATGTCCCCGGGATGTTAGTCAAAGGGCTACCCTTTGTGAAGCCTGTTCACTGTATAGTGTATTTTTCTTCTTTGCCCCCCTCCAAACATCTCCCTTTCCACCACACGTTTGATGTCTGTTGGACATTTTGTTTGACCAAAAAAAAAAAAAAAAAAGAAAAGAAAAGAAAGAAAAAGAAAAGAAAGAACAACACAACACATGCATGCTCAAAAACCTCCTTAGAAAGGAGACAGAGAGGCAGACAAGGCGAGTGGAAGAAGGCAGACTGAAAGATGAGGACAGGGAGCAAATGCAAGTAAGATTAAGAGACTGCGAAAGACCAATAGTGAAAGAGGGGGTGAGGGAGAATTTCCTCCCTTCGGCAGTAGAGATGGTGCCTCTTTCATGTTCTCCATGCTTGGATCTGAAGCTCTGTCTCCTAGCTAGGCCTGGTGTGCATGTGTGGAGCTAAGTGCTGGTTAATTTCCCCTTGGATCCCTCTGATTTCCACCGACAACCCCTCCAACACCACAGCCTCCATGCCTTCTCTGTGTGGCGTGGAGCGAGGACAGTCAATGGACAGTGCTGGTAAGTCTGGAAATGCACAAATAGAGACGGTGCTTTGTTTCAGCCACCAGCCTCCTTCTAGACCTCAGGAAGAACTATAGGGGAGTGATTTCCATAAGTAAGTTAAGGAAAAAGTTGCCAGCAAGCCACAAGGGTAGGATCAGAGTCAAGTTGCACTTGAGCCACATACTCGATAAAGATTGGTTTAAAAAGTAAATCAGCTCTCTTGCATGGATTTTGACCTTAAAATTTGTTATAAGATTTGCATTTGGATTTGCCAACTAGATAAAATTTCCACAAAAAAGGGGTAGAAGCCAATCACAATAAAATACAAGACAAGAACAGTTGTTAGAAAGTTAGTATTTCTCTCAGTATGTTACAGCTTAGCATAGATGCTTTTTGCTCATGTTTCATGAAACATTATTGTCAAACTAAAAAAAGTTATTTGCTTAAATATTATTACCATTTTATATGTACATCTGAACATATCACATCTAAACAAGAGATGGTGCCAAAGTGTCCCTCGGTTGTTTTGTTTTCATTGAAACCATTTTGGAGGATTTTGAGTCAACACACACGTTGTGGGTGCTTTGTAGTGGGGCTCAGTTCAAAGAGTTATCAATCCCTTCAGTCAGCTTTCTCTGTGGATGCATATAAGAAGGGAAGCACATTAATTGCTTTCTAGTTTGTGACCCTAAATGTCTCTGCATTTTAAATAAAAAAAGTTCCAGTCAAACTTCACAGAGAGACATTTTCCAGATTTTGAACTGCTTCTAACTGGTTCATGAGCTATGTTGTGCTTTGATAAATGTTTGCATCTTCGCAGCTACAAACGTTTGCCAGATGTTTACTGTTGCAATGAAAAGGTACACATTTACAGGATGAACATAGATCAGCTGTATTACAAAGTGTGATTTCAGGTAGTCGCTGAAATGTTTTTGAGTTATAATGTGCTACTCAGTCTTTAACCATCGTTTCAAAATCTCTGTTGTTCAGTGGAAGAGTTGGGCTTCTAACGCAACGAACCATGTCTTTAGAATTTCTGAAGCTTCCAGATATTAATTTAGAAATCCTTATTATTATGCTTCTTATCACGTACCCAAACCTGAGCGTACACAGCTACTGTTAAATGAGGGGGTATAACCCTCATACTACCCCCTTACTTTTAAAATGTATTCCACTACAGATTACAGAATACATGCCCCAAAATGTATTTTGTAACGTATTCCGTTACGTTACTCAATGAGAGTAACGTATTCTGAATACTTTGGATTACTTAATATATTATCATGCTTTTTACAACTACATGAATGTACTATTGCTGTGTGATTTATTACTTTTACTGAAGATTATTCGCCATACCAATACCAACTAGATTTTTAAATCTTAATATAAAATGAGTAACAGTAGGGGGTAAAATAGGTAAGGCTGCACTTTTTGCAGTGATCTCATATAGAAAACTATTTTGCGCGAATATAAAACAGGTCTGTGGCTCCGAAACGTAAAGGCATAAAACCGTAAAGAGACCTCTGGCTAACGTCGGGTTCCGTGTCGGGTTCCGTGTCGGGTTCCGTGTCGGGTTCCGTGTCGGGTTCCGTGTCGGGTTCCGTGTCGGGTTCGTAGCTGAAAACTAGCTTTACTTTGTTGTCTGGGTCAACTTTGTATATATACATTATATATTTACATGCTTCCAACTCCCGTTTCTGGTCGGTGACATCTCTTACTTTTCTCCCTCCCTGGTGCTCACAGACACATAACGGCAGTCCATTCTCCCTGCAGCACAGGCTACACTGCCCATGAGGCTACATTTTTTAGGGCTATGCCTGTAACACTCTGCCTATTGTCTGAATATTAAATCATTTTTGTGAATAATTTTTTATAATATTTCTTCACATTATTATGCGGGCCGCAAGTAGAGGTGACATGGGCCGCGAGATTGAGACACAGACATGAGAGACTCTTAATGCGTGTTTTGTTTGGGTTTCCACCGGCATGGAAACCAAAAATATAGAGTTCATAGCCTTATGAAACAGGAAAATACCGTCGTGGTAACTGCATTCTGAATACCACCTTTTAAAACAGTAACTGTAACGGAATACAGTTACTCATATTTTGTATTTTAAATACGTAACGGCGGTACATGTATTCCACTACTCCCCAACACTGGGTATAACAAATAAACACTTGCAAAGCAAACATCACACCTACAGTGGTCTTTCTCAGTATGAAGACTTATTAACTTATAAGAACAAGCTCTTATTAACCTAGCTTGTTCTTATAGACTTTTTCTGCTCTAACTGAAAATTCAAAGTGTTTCCATGCAACATGCCTCATTCATAAAAGTTCTTTTTTCGCGCTTTACCTAACTGTTTTCTATCTAATATTCACACTCTGATGGATGGATTGGAGAGCAACTTGGCCTTCAGCATCGCGCTGGCTGCAGACTGAAGCATCAGGGATTGCATCACCAACCATGTGATTTGAACTCTCTGATTAGTAGATGGACCGCTCCACCTCCTGAGCTACACCGCATGCCTTCCACTTTCTTCTTTGTCTGTCTATGGGCAACAGCAAATTTCAGCACAGTTTACACTGGCACCCTGTTGGTCAACAGCACCATTGTTAACCCAGACCCCGGCGTATCTGGCATCTAAATCGCATTCTTTATGTTCCTCATGTTTGATTTGGCCAAGCTTCTACACCCGGTTACTTACGCAACCTCCATACCTCCATAATTATTTCTATACCTTGTCCAAAATCTTTGAGGGTGATTGCAGTCAGTTTAAGTCAAATTGTGATAGTCTGGAGACTGGTTTCTTCCCACCAGGCAACCTGTCCAAAAGTGTTGGTCACTAATATTTGCAAGTGATCACAAAGCAAAAAGAAAAAAGTCTATTTTCTTTTAGTGTTTGTTGTTTATATGTATGTGCATGCATATATTCACATATGCACATTTTAGAATGTCTTTGCAGTTTGGTGCCTGGATTTTATTCTTGGCATATCTAAACAGGAGACTCTTATGTAGATATTACAGACTGCTTTATTCATTCTCTGCACATCAAACAGGAATGACACAGAGTGCTGTTGTGGGAAGATCACAAGATGAGAGAGGAAAGACAAAGGGTGGGAGTGTGGCATGAAAAAAAACCCCAAAAGACAAAACTGAATGCAGCTTCCAGCCACAGCCGAGTTTAGGAGAAGTCTGGAAAGGAGAACGCATTCCAATGCAAATAACAAAATGGCTGCCTTTCATCAACACTCATTTCATTTTGTTAAAAAAACGAAGAAGAAAGTGATGAGATGTCTTTAAATCCACACTTGCAGCGAGCCTTTTGATATGGCAGAAAATGTCCTGGGGATGGATGACAGACAAAGTGTGTCCTACAGTGTGCATTTTCAAATGTGAATCTTCTGCTTGTTTGTTTTTTATTTTTATCTCCGTTTTTGCTCCAAATTCCATTTAAGGGCATTTTTCACACAAACAGGATAATGTGTAAAATCCATCATTTTTGCATAACATATTCTTTTTTTTTATCTGCAGTTACAATTCAGCATTTATGCAAAACTCAGAGCTTGAATTGTCAAATCAAACACAATAATCACATTCACTCCAGTTCCAGGGAACCATAGCTTGCTTCAAGGCAGGGTTAACTTGACTGACCACTTTAAAAAAAAGATTCTGACAGAAACAGGACAATAACCAAAGAAAAACTAATGCACCAGGACAAAAACTTTTTAGTATTTAGGTTCTTAGAAGAATCAATTTAGATTCTAATGAATACATGAATAAACACCAGATGAAAATATTCTGCATATGAGGTCCAATCACAACTATTTAAGTTGTGTAGAAAATGCAGGTGCCTCCCCCCACCGCAGGGAAAAGGGTAACACCACCTGGGTCTGGGTGCAGTTCCCCCCTCCAGGGGCAAGGGTACCTAGACCCGGTTCGTAGAGTACGCTTGGGGAGTGTGATCGTGTGTACAGCGTCTCTTCATGTCTGTCTCCACGTTGGTTGAGTGTGGAGTAAGTGCATATGAGAGCATGAGGGTGGGAATGGATGTTTGTATCTGTGTGTGCCTGTATTTTTGTGTCTATATGTCAGGTTGGGTATCAGACGCCACCTCTCTGGGGACACCTCAGGCCCTCCAAGGTTTGGAGGCCTATCTCCCCCACCACCACTTCCCCTGCCAGTGGCGGACTCCCTCAGACATCGGTGCGTTGGTGGTTCTTTGTGTCTGGGGATGGGCGTCCAGGTACACACCGGCTCACTCCTTGGCGGCCGCTTATCGGGGCCTGGAGCCTGGGGCTCGCTCGCTCAGGCCACTTCGGAGGTGGGGTGCCCCCGGCCTCTCGGCCTGGGGCTCGGTCACTCAGGCACAGCTGGCTGCCGGCGGAGCTCACGGGCGCGTCACTGCAACCCCCCCTGGCTTCTGCTCCGTGGCTGCTGAGTGAGCCCTCATCTGGGACTCTCCTCAGCTCTTTCTGGGACAGTGGCGCGGCTGCCCCTCTGTTGGTCTTCCTTGGTCTCTTGTGTTCTGGGGGCCTCTGGATGTCTGGAGTTTTGATCTCCTCCATACCTGCTTCATGCCCTGGAGGACGGGGCTGTGCCCCCCCCCCCCCCACACACACACACCCTCTAGCAGATCATTACATGAAGGAACCTTTAAAAAAAAAAAACAAGCGCGTCCATGCTCACAGGTGTACACACGGGTGCTCACACCCACAAACTACACCCTTTTTGGCTCCTACCTCAAAGCACACTGTGTTCTGTTCATCTTATGTGCTGCACAATAATGTTTAATATTTAGTATTTACTGTCATATTCCCATATATCATTGTGATGTTGTTTATTCTATTACTCTTGTTCTCTTCTGCTTGTTTTCTTTTTTCTTTCTCAGCAGGTGATCCAGGTGATTGATATATGCATTTTTTTCTTTTTTTTTCTTTTTCTGCCCATTCTGTTGGTTTTTGTTTTTTGCCCTTCTCCCCCGTCCCTCTTCTCAGCTGTTTCTCTTTCCCTCTTTCTTTCTCCCCTTCTTTCCCCCAGTCAAGTCTGTCCCGTATTCAGCAAGTGAAAATAAAATAAATAATAAAAGGTGAATCAAATGGACCATTACAGCAAGGCTGGGATGGTCAATTTGGTAAAGTAAACCCGTTGGGCATCTTTCTTTGCCTTTAGACAACAATTCTGATGGCAAAAGAGCCAAACGGGACAGGCAAAAAAAACAAAAAAAAAAGAAAAAAAAAGAAATGCAGGATAAGTTTGGAAGTGATTCCATCAGGAGTACTCTCCTTCAGCAGTAAGGTTAGACGCGTACACATGATTTGCCCCCAGGAAACAGTACAGCTTTTCTTTTGCTGGGGTTACAGTTAAGTCCGTGAATATTTTGACTTTTTTCTAATCGCCATTACCACAATGAATTTTAAATAAAACAACACAGATGCAGTTGAAGTGCAGACTTTCAGCTTTAATCCAGTGGACTGAACAAAAAGACTGCATAAACATACGTAACTAAAGAGTTTTTTTAATAGAATCCCTTCATTTCAGCTTGAAAGTAATTGGACAAACTCCTGGGTTGCTTTTGCTGTGTGTTTTGGGTCATTGTCCATCTGTATTATGAAACGTCACCCAATCAATTTGACTGTATGCCTCTGAATACCTCAGAATTCATTCATCTGCTTCTGTCCTGTGTCACATCATCAATAAACACAAATGTCCCAGTGCCACTGGCAGCCATGCACACCCAAACCATTAACCTGCCTCTGTCGTGTTTTACAGATGATGTGGCACGCTTTGGATCATGAGCTGTTCCACGCCTTCTCCATACTTTTTTTCTCCATACTTTTTCTTGCCATCATTCTGGTAGAGGTTGATCGTGGTTCCATCTGTCCAAAGAATGTTTTTCCAGAACTGTGCTGGCTTACATTTTTATAGCAAAGTCCAATCTATCCTTTCTGTTCTTTGGGCCTATGGGTGGCTTACAACTCATGCAGTGGACCTTCTGTCTTTACCTTCATACAGTCTTCTCCATATGTTAGACTTGGATATTGATTGCCTACTTCCTGGAGAGTGTGGAGAGAGTGGAGAGTGCACTTGGTTGGCTGTTTTCCACAACTGTTGTCATCTGCGGACATCCAGATCTTTTTGTGTTGCTGAGTTCACCAGTGCTTTCTTTCATGCTCAGGATGTACCAAACTATAGGTTTTGCCGTACCTAATATTGTAGTGATTTCTTGGATGTTTTTTTTCTCTGTTTAAGGATAGCTTGTGATTACATAATGAAGGAACTGTCCATACCTGCCAAAGAAATAGCCTTTAAGTCAGTTGTCCAATTACTTTTGGTCCATTTAAAAAGAGGGCGGGACATGTTAAGGAGCTCAAATGAAAGCTGAGAATCTAAACAGTATATCCATGACTATTATATCACTATAATTGGAACATGTTTTAGTCCATCCATTCGCTTCCGCTTATCCTTTTCAGGGTCGTGGGGGGCGCTGGAGCCTATCCCAGCTGTCATAGGGCGAGAGGCGGGGTACACCCTGGACAGGTCGCCAGTCTGTCGCAGGGCTAACACACAAGGACAGACAACCATACTCACATTCACTCATTCACACCTAGTGGCAATTTGGATTATCCAATTAACCTATCCCCACAAGCTGCATGTCTTTGGATGGTGGGAGGAAACCGGAGTACCCGGAGAGAACCCACGCAAACACGGGGAGAACATGCAAACTCCACACAGAAAGACCCCGGCCTGATGGTGGAATTGAACTCAGGACCTTCTTGCTGTGTGGCAACAGTGCTAACCACCGTGCCACAGTGCTGCCACATGTATTTTACATGTTTTAGTGAACATGTAAAATACAAAACGTGTGTCAGTGTCTAAATATATATGGACCTAACTGTGGTATATTGCCAAAAGTCCAGGATACCACCCTGCAGTATGTTACCCAAATCTTTTTCTTTGTTCATCATGTTTGTGAAAGAGGAAAACTGATGCGCTGCTGCCGTTTTAAATCTTTGCATTGACGGCTTTAGCTATCCTACATCTAACTACATCTAAAATGAATGGCAGATAAAATCATTTCATCGGTGCCAAGTTCCAGTTTGGGAACCACTGGGCTATTACTGTACTGTATAAAGCTTCGCTATCAAAAGCAGCAGTTTGCCAGTTGATTGGTAAGTTTACTTTGTCTAGTTTTCTTTGTGTGAGCAATGGCCCTTAGTCCAGAAGTGCATTCCCTCCTGGTAGGAGCAGAAGCAGCAGTAGTAGTAGTAGTGGTGGTAGTATTATCACACACACACAGACACACACATACAGTGGGTCCATGAACCAGCTGGCCAGCTGTCAGTGAATTCGTTTTTTTTTTCTTTGCCTCTGCAGTATAAGCCAATCACCAAGCCTTGTTTAATGCAATTAAGGGGGATGTCAATACTGTGCAGTGATTGGCTGAGAAGAACAGCATGAGAGCACAGAGTACATTCTACCTATAGAGACAGTAATTAGCACATGCTGGTCATTAGTACACACACAGACCTATAGATATAGATACACACATGTATAAGGTTGGGCAGGATGCCATCTTGTTCTTGCTGTTCAGTGCAACCAATGTCATATAAAGAAGCAATGCATACACACACACACACATATTCCAGCAATGATTCTGTACAACAGTGTGTGTGCTGGAGATTTATTAAAATTCCTTCTAAACATGGCCCATCTCTTTGAGGGTCCCATGAAGAGGTCCTGCAGTGAGCCTTTTAATGAAGGATCAGAGCAGACCCTTCTAAAAATGCCAAACAAATACACAGACTCATGCTCACACACATGCACACACATGCAGGCATTTGCCATAAACCACCCCCTCCCAATAATCCCTCTCACTTCTAATGGTAGCCATTTGCCATTCATTAAGATCAAAATGCTGTTTTCTGCCAGGACAAATTGCAAAGCTATTTCATTCACAGCTTGAGAAAGGCCTGAGACTCCGTTGGGTTTCTTTGGGCCGTTTGAGCGCTGAAGCAGGGTTGGCTAATGTGGCTAACAGGCTTTGAATTGTGCAGTGTGGTAAAAGGGCAGGGAGAGCAAAAGTAAGCAAGAACATTTTAAGGTACCCTGTACAAAATGTTAGTGAAAGTGCATTTTTTTGAATTTTTAAATCCGTTATGCTTTTAATTATCCTCTTGGTATAACATGGCTGTTCTAAACGTTTATCAAGTGGAAACTATACCCACAGCATTACACAAGGAGTAATTCAATAAAGTAAACTTGCAGTTTAAAGATGAATTAAGATTAAATGCTAGTGCACCAGCATTGGGGAAACAATACTGAATGTCTTTTAATAGCCATACAGCCATTCAACGGGTTACTGGGCAATAGGATACGCAAGGCATTGTAGACATAATGTTATAAAGTTAGCAGATTGCTGGTGTTTTCAGATGATGAGTGGGCCACCAGTTTTTTAATGTTTTTTTTCTATCATATTGGCATAGAACATAGAATTTGTATGTGGAAACACTGCAGGGTGGGCCATTTATATGGATACACTGTAATAAAATGGGAATGGTTGGTGATATTAAAGTCCTGTTTGTGGCACATTAATATATGTGAGGGGGCAAACTCCTCAAGATGGGTGGTGACCATGGTGGCCATTTAGAAGTCGGCCATCTTGGATACAACTTTTGTTTTTTAATAGGAAGAGGGCCATGTGACACATCAAACTTATTGGTAATGTCACAAGAAAAACAATGGTGTGCTTGGTTTCAACGTAACTTTATTCTTTCATGAGTTATTTACAAGTTTCTGACCACTTATAAAATGTGTTCAATGTGCTGCCCATTGTGTTGGATTGTCAATGCAACCCTCTCCTCCCACTCTTCACACACTGATAGCAACACCGCAGGAGAAATGCCAGCACAGGCATCCAGTATCCATAGTTTCAGGTGCTGCACATCTCGTATCTTCACACCATAGACAATTGGCTTCAGATGACCCCAAAGATAAAAGTCTAAGGGGGTCAGATCAGGGGACCTTGGGGGCCATTCAACTGGCCCACGACGACCAATCCACTTTCCAGGAAACTGTTCATCTGGGAATGCTCGGACCTGGCACCCATAATGTGGTGGTGCACCATCTTGCTGGAAAAACTCAGGGAACGTGCCAGCTTCAGTGCATAAAGAGGGAAACACATCATCATGTAGCAATTTCAAATATCCAGTGGCCTTGAGGTTTCCATTGATGAAGAATGGACCCACTATCGTTGTACCCCATATACCACACCGAACCATCACTTTTGTTGTTCCAACAGTCTTGGAGGGATCCATCCAATGTGGGTTAGTGTCAGACCAATAGCGGTGGTTTTGTTTGTTAACTTCACCATTCACATAAAAGTTTGCCTCATCACTGAACAAAATCTTCTGCGTGAACTGAGGGTCCTGTTCCAATTTTTGTTTTGCCCATTCTGCAAATTCTGTGTGCCGATCTGGGTCATCCTCGTTGAGATGCTGCAGTAGCTGAAGTTTGTAAGGCTGCCGTTTGTGAGTAGCTAATATCTGCCGAAGGGATGTTCGACTAATGCCACTCTCCAGTGACATGCGGCGAGTGCTACGCTGTGGGCTCTTGCTGAATGAAGCTAGGACAGCCACTGATGTTTCTTCATTAGTGACAGTTTTCTTGCGTCCACATTTTGGCAAATCCAACACTGAACCAGTTTCACGAAACTTAGCAAGCAGTTTGCTAACTGTAGCATGGGAGATGGGTGGTCTCGTAGGGTGTCTTGCATTGAAATCTTCTGCAATGACCCGGTTATTGCGTTCACCAGATATCAACACAATTTCGATCCGCTCCTCACGTGTTAACCTCTTCGACATGTCAATGGCTGTGAACAAAGAGAAACTTGTAAATAATTCATGAAAGAATAAAGTTACGTTGAAACCAAGCACACCATTGTTTTTCTTGTGACATTACCAATAAGTTTGATGTGTCACATGGTCCTCTTCCTATTGAAAAAACAAAAGTTGTATCCAAGATGGCCGACTTCTAAATGGCCACCATGGTCACCACCCATCTTGAGGAGTTTGCCCCCTCACATATACTAATGTGCCACAAACAGGACTTTAATATCACCAACCATTCCCATTTTATTACGGTGTATCCATATAAATGGCCCACCCTGTATACCATGTATACCATGCCATCACTGTTATAAATTATTCATTTAAAGAAGGCAAATATACTTTCTTGGACAGTTTATCAGCTTTTGTGAATCGTTTAGCTGTCATTGGAAGCAAATCTGACAGAATTCTATGTTGTCTGGGGTTTTTGCTACCATTGCACTCGGGGAATCATAGTTCACTTCTGCCTTTGTCAGCTGATGTCCTCGTTCTTGTAACTTTTTTTCAAGGAATTGAAAATGATCTATGATGGCATTTAAACTGTTGTCCTGATCAAACTTCCATGGCAATCTGAGATAGGGACTAAACCTAGTGTCAACCGCAAGATCTGAAAAATTAAGCCAACATTGAAATGCAAAAACCTGCTGTTCCTTCCCCAAAGAGCTGTAGCAGACTTATGCTGTTGGTGCCATTAAAAAAAGCAAAAACATTTTAATGGATTCTCACTATAGTATGGTTTACCTCACAAATTCAATTTATGGATCCGCTGAACTTAGCACTCCAAACTCATTTAAAAAATGGCCAATTATGGGCCAAGCAAAACAATATGGTGGTAACCAAAGTACTAACATCAAGATTTAAATAGAGAATTCAAAAAACAGTGACTGCCTGACATGATGGCTACATCCACCCTTGAAATAGAGCCTCTGAACTTCACAAAAGACCCTTACCTAGATCACATGACTTAGTGGTGATAATGTAGCTCACACAACGAATGTGTCATGTAAATGGAATTAAAAAAGTAAGAAAAACAGCAATTTATTCTCTTTGTTACATAAAACACTTAAAATAACTGAGAACCTTCACAGACATAAAACACTTAAAACACCGTCTATAGTCAAATGCAGAAATAAGTGACTCCTCCCACTTTACATCTGTGTAGATCACGTCTAATTTCATTTCAGTTTACATACACAGTAGGTAACAGGTAACAGGTAATGTTTGTATTAACTATGTAATGGAAAACATGACCCATTTTACCTCCTATACAAAAGACTTTTATCAACTTTCAGTGTCTATGCAAAATTCTTTCTGCATGCCCCCACAGCTTCATTATTTCTGTAATTTTTTTTTGTCCACGTGGATGTAATCTTCCAACATGTTACAGTGTATGTATTCATGTATACTATGTATCCCTGGTCTGCGTGCGTGTGGTGCAGGTGGGTGAGGGAGTGGTAATTAACAATGACATCTCCTGAGCCAGGTCTAATCAGTGCTCTCTTCTCTTCATATGCTATATTTATCTCTCCTCTCTGTCCCTTCTATCATAGTTATTATCACTTCATCTCTGTCTTTATTCACCTCCTCTACTCTCTCTTTTACCATCCCTTTATTTCTTTTTCACTTATTCTCTGGAAAGATGTGATTAGAAAGAGGCAATACAACAATAGAGGCTACAGATGTTTCCTCTCACCATAGCTTGCTTGGAAATATAGTTATTCTCATCTATTATTCCTTTGAGAGGGGAAGAGGTGCGAGATTGATAGTTTAATCAGCTTTTAGAAAGCTTTGTTAATTGGAAAATTATGTTGCAACACTAATTTGACAGTCAAAGGTTACATATTTTACAGTATATGGTATATGTGCGAGTGCTTCAGGTTAATTAGAATTTTTTTCTTCTAATTTTATAATAGTGTTAAAAATTGAGTCTTCACTCGATTTGTGAGTGTGCACGAGTTAAATGTGCCTTTTACATGGCAGATTGAAGGCTTTGGTCTGTCACAGTCTTGCATAACTATGTGCATCATACTCTTTTCAGTGTATGTGCCTAAACGTCTAAACTGGTTTTAAATTTTCTGTCTATATGTGACAGAAAAGTAACAAATAGTTGTATGTAACCACTCTAATTCATGTGCATTCACATTACAAACTGAAGAACTGTCACTGCTGTGGATTTGTATCTGAAAATAGTTTGCACCATTTCAACTTTGGGTAGTGGTTAAGCTCAGATTCTGAACACGTATTCAGTTCGCCCAGAATCATTTTTGCTAAATTTCAAGTCTTTGGAGAAAAGAAAGATCACCTACTCAGGAAAGAAGTAAAGTACAATAAAATACAGGGTTTGTATTACAAATCTAATTGTACTTTATCTGCTAAGCAACATATCAAGCAATATAACCAACTGAGCTCACTTTCACTTTCAGAAAATCCACAGAGAAGTGTGAAATTGTCCGTAGTTAATGCGTTATTAAATGATTGGAAGCTGGGAAGATCCTGTTACAATGGGTCCACTTTGTTCCTTTTGTTAGATGATGTTTTCAAATCAGATGATATTCTTCAGCAGATAGTTTTCCTAGAGGAGATGTAGATGTTTCAGAGGCGCTGGCAGCATAATACACTGCATCTTAAGAGATGCAACTTCTGTAACATATTTCTGTATCTGGTTATGTTTATGGTGTTTCGTTATTTTGAGCTTCATGTCTCTTAAATCTTTTTATGTGTTGTCAATAATGTGAGATATTTTCTTTGTTGTGTCAGTTTGAATGCCAGAAATGCAATGACGTAAGGTTACAAGGTGACTGAGGTCCTTATGTCCAAATTGGCTAAAAAGCTTATTTTATGGCCCTAGTTGCAGAAACAATCTGCTAAACAAAGTCATCTGAAAATACAAGGAAATTTTGAAATATACTGACTAGTTCAGGCGACAGCCAGGCAAACTACTAGAGCTGCTGCTTTCAAGTTTGCAAACTTTGGACACCAGTTTATGATCATTTTATTAAGACTGTCAATCAAATGTTGATTTCGCTTAATTTATGCACTTTTTTTTTTTGCAGAGCTGGCTTGTGTCATCATTATGGATGCCATTTGATTTAAAAGATGCTTATTTCTCTTTTAGTAAAGCGTAAATGAATAAACAAAAATATAGATGGTGATCTAAAAAAACAATATGAATACAATGCAAAAAAATTGTTAAATATCATATTTGGTGAAAATAGCTCATTTAGGCTTTGCGTTCAGGCCCAGTTTCATCACAGATCAAGTGCAAACTCTAAATTGCCTGTAGGTGTAAATGTATGTGTGTCTTTTAACCATACAACAGGGTGGTAGCACCTTCCCCAAGTGCATTCTGGGAGATTTTCTTTGCAAACATAAGTGGTTATATATAGCAAATTGATGAATGAATGGAATTTGAATCATCACTGAAAGTGATGACAGCAGCATTTTTTACTTATATCACTGATAATTAATGTGATTGTAACTTTAGTTGTGGAATCAAACATCTCAAAGAATTGTTTGTGCTTCAGTTGTGACCCACATAAAGGGTGACATGAACATGTCATTGTCTCTTTGTGTTATTCAAACTAAATATAAGCTTTTCTATTCCTCAGCCATTCCACGCTGGATGATGTCTTCTTTAACCATGTACATGTATGACCTGCTCACTGGCCAGCAGAAGGCAGGGTTGTAGCATCCTTTGTCTCCTACCCCCGACTCACATACTTACATACTTACATACTTACACACACACACACACACACACACACACACACACACACACACACACACACACACACACACACACACACACACACTCACACCTCCAGCCCTCAAGACAAAGTTACGTATGTAAGTGGAAGGCAAAGGGACAGAAACTGCATGTACATTCATGCATATTTGTGTGTGTGTGTGTGTGTGTGTGTGTGTGTGTGTGTGTGTGTGTGTGTGTGTGTGTGCGCGCGTCTGGCACAGATGGGGGAACATGATAACCTTGTCTTCATGTAGGTCTGGGGGGTGGAACAGAGTAGAACATGAAGTTTCAGTCCTGCCAAATCCTGGCTTTTAACTGGCCTCAGAAACACATGCAAACAGACACACGCAGGCACACACACACACATATGCGCGCACACAAACACAGAGTAAGGCCCCAGACACTGAGAAGCATGCAGCCAGGTCCAAATGTGTGTATGGGCATTGGGCCAAAGTGTATGTGTGTGTGTGCCTTGATGGAAAGCCAAAGAGTGATAGGTATAGAGGTTACAGACGTAAACAAAGAGAGGAAAGCTTTAAAGGCCGAAAAGTGCACACAGGGTGCTTTGGAGGGTCAGTTTTTAACATTTTAACAAAATTGCCAAGAAAAAACAAAGAAGTCAATCGAGGCTAAGCTCAAAGAAGTAAAGTGAGAGTAGGGAGAGAGAGAAATGTGCGAGTCAAAAGTAAGTTGCAGTTTGTGAGACAAGAGAGGAGAGAAGTAAAAGAGAAAAGTAAGGGGAATAAATTGAAAGGACCACAGAAAGTAACAGTATGAAAAGATGGATAGTGTGTTTGTGACATAAATGAGGAAAGGAGAGTAGAGGGAAACAATGAGGGAACAAAAAGAGAAAGGTCACACAAGATAAATAATGTGAATTACAAAATAAATAAATAAGGGATTAAGAAAGAGACCAGTGAGAAGAAGAATGGATGTCTGAGTTTTAAAAAAAATGTGAGGGGGGTGTGAGAGTACAGGAAAGCCTCCCCCAGCGCCCACCTGTCTAGCTGTAATGGGATCCAAATGTTGAAAGGCCTGGAAGTTAAATCGCTTGGGCAGTCTAAGGGATGAGATCTTGGACTCCAAATCAGACCACCGATTACATGGTAGAATGGTAGTAAGTCATGTGATCGTGGTTTGAATACTATTTGAAAGTTTTTGTTTCAAACTTCGATTTGTTTTCACTCACTGATAACTCAGCGAAAATACTTTGCAGTGTTTAGGCACTAAAAGCCATTTGGTTAAATTAAGGGAAGGATTGTGGTTTGAGTTAAAATTTACCCTTTCAAAAAATTTACCATGAAGATGACACTTATGTTGTGACTCTCACTCAGACTCCTGTAAAGTATAAGGACAATAGTATGTTTATGTCCTTTGTACTTGTCGTATAAGTGAGTCTGTTGTGTTTATCTTTTATTTATTTTTTACCACGCAGAAGAAGTTTGTTACAGTTGCAGCAAGTGGCTGCCCCTCCCTGAGCCTGGTTCTGTAATAAAGTAAACAATGTAAACTTCATAAACCTAAACAACAAACTGCATTTTCGCACTGACATTTACACCCTGTGATTAACACCACTCACTGTGGTCTCTTTATAATTGTTTGTTTCTTACTTAAACTATTCCAGAATTTTACACCACATAGAGATATAGGAGAATATGTTCTGTTCATCTGAAAATTGTGAATCTTTTTTAATTTCATAATGGTTACTGGCAACAACAGTTGAAAGAAGTATAACACGGATGACAACTTGGCCATTAGGTCTCCACTTGTCCATGTCTACAACATAATATAATCTGGAATTTAGTGTGATGTGGAAATCTTGTACATGAAATCCTAAAAGAACAGTGCACATTTAAAAATATTCTACATTGGTTTAACAATTGAATCAAGCTAATTACATATTAAAGTGTCACATTATCTGGACACATAAAGTAGATTTCTAGCTTTCTATATACCTTTTTTATTTTACCCTTGTTGGTCATAAGTATAATGAACAGCAGATTCTCTGCAGAACTGAGCAGACAGAAAGAAAAGAGAAAAGCCAAGAAACTCTGTTTAAAGCAGGGGTCTCAAATTCAAAAGAGCTGGGGGCCACTGTTGGAAACTGCTATCTCATTGGAGCGTCATTCTGGTGTTACAGTAAACGCAAACAGACAAACAAATAAAAGACCCACAAATATTTCCAAAAATGTAGGTTTTTTAATCCGCTCTGCCACAGTGTTTGCTGACAGGCCAATGCTGTTGAATAACCTCTTTTTTTCTGGACATAGAATATCAGCAACTGACATCATGCTATCCTTCAGAAACTGCACTTCAGTGAATGGCTTTCCCATTTTGGCAATTAATTCACCAAATTAAATAATTCCTAACCACACCGATTATAAATTACCAAAGAAATAGCTGTCTTAATTGTGGAGTAACTTACAGGTCCAAATTGCGTTATATTTTACAACAATTCCACAAAACCCCTGGTTTAGAGGATGACACAACAATGTCAGCACAAATGATGCAACACATGCTATAAAGAGATGTAAATCATATTTCATAACCTCTCTATGCAGATGAAATAAGGAGACCAGGTTGGAAAATACAGTAAATACAGTATATGCATCCATCTTCTTCCGCTTATTTGGGGCCGGATTGCGGAAGACAGCAGCTTAAGTAGAGAAGCCCAGACCTCCCTCTGCCTGGCCACCTCCTCCAGCTTGTCCAGGGAACACCAAGGTGTCTCAGGCCAGCCGAGAGATATCATCTCTCCAGCGTGTCCTGGGTGACCCCTGGTGGGACATGCCTGAAACGACTCACCGAGAAGGCGCCCAAGAGGCATCCTCATCAGAGGCCCGAACCACCTCATCTGGGCACTTTCAATCGAGCAGCGTCTCTACTCTGAGCCCATCCTGGATGGCTGAACTCAATATGTTCAAACATGGTGTTTGTTAAGGCTAGCCACAATTACGAGAAAGCTCATTTCCTTGTAGATCTTGTATCCATGATCTTGTTCTTTCACTCACTACCCAAAGCTCATAACCATAGGTGAGGGTGGGGATGTAGAATGACCAGTAGATCGAGAGCTTCATTTTTGCACTCAGCTCCCTCTTCACCATGACAGACTGGTGCAGCGTCCGCAGCTGCAGCACCAATCCATCTATCGATCTCCCGCTCTCCCTACTTGTGAAAAAGACCCTGAGACACTTAAACAGACCATGACTTTGAGGTACTGATTCTCATTCCCGCTGCTTCACACTCGTCTGCAAACCGTTCCAGTGCAAGATGGAAGTGACCACCTGATGAAGCCAACAGAACAACATCAGATGCCCAAGAGGAAGCCTTCTGGCATTTGGCTTCATCTAGAAATTCTTTCCATATAAATTATGATAAGAATCAGTGACAAAGGCAGAGGCTGTTCCTTCGAGTCACACCCCTCCAGGTCTTATTGTTGTTTCCCACATGAACAAGTCTCCCACTAAGACGACAGTCCCCAGGTGGAGCTATCTTTTGGTGCACAGTTCTCCGACCCAAAGGTGAGGGAACAAACCCTCTCATCCACCAGGAAAAACTTCAAAATACAGGCAGCAAACCAAAGGGATACTACGATACCCACCCCAGCCCATCGGCTCTCACCAAGTGCAGCTCCAGACTGAGACGGAGTCCAGCCCCTCTCCAGGAGACAGCTTCTGGAGCCGAAACGATGCGTTGAGGTGAGCACGACTATATCTCTCAACCTCTGGCACTAGCTCAGATTCCTTCCCCACCAAAACCCTACGGTGCCTCCTATGGGTGGTGGGTCTACAGGAGGGTGGGCCCATGTTCCTTTTTCAGGCTGTGACCAGAGGGGCCCCATGGACTAAGCCCCAGGCCAACAGGTGCTCACCCTCGGGAACCCCCGGTGACCCTGTCTAGGGCAAGGTGATCTGTTCCGAAATTGTGAGTCAAACAGTATTTGCCTCACTTCCAGATACAAACAGACAAAATGATGATGGCTAAACAACCAGACATTGTAATAGTGGACAAACAGGAAGACGGCCGTAGTGATAGACGTAGCGATACCAAATGACAGGAAGAAGGAAGACAAGAAGCTGGAGAAGTACCAAGGGGGAAAGAGGGTAACTTTTTAATACATGAAAATCCATATTAATGATAATTATTAATGACAAGTTGGCTACTTGAACATGGCATACATAGATAAGGACCAAGATCATACAGTCAGGGAAAATGTATTTGAACCCCGGCTGATTTGTACGTTTGCCCACTAACAAGGAAATGATGAGTCTATAATTTCAATGGTAGGTTTATTTGAACAATGAGAGACAGAACACTAACAAAAAAATTTTTTAAAAATTAATTCGCATTTTCATGAATGAAATAAGTAGAATAGACAGAAAAGGTGACAACAGTTTGGTGTTATTATTCGCAAATGGAAGAACCATAAAATAACTACCAATCTTTCAGTGATAATGAGAATGGTGTGGAACCAGCTCAGAACTAATCGGGAGGAGCTTGGAGGAAAATCAGCTGGGCCCCAAATAATTTTTTCCCTGACCATATACATATACATATATATCATTTAACGTTTGAACATTCACTGTGACTCTACAGTGACTTCACTTTTTTATTGTGGACTACAAACTCCACCATCCACACAATACTGACAAATAGACTGTTAAACTGGGTAGCTCATACTCATATAGCCTAATTTCACAAATCACAGATTTTCACAGTCTCATGTTTAAAGGGAAAAACTAAACACATTTAACATTTCTTCTGTTTCTGGTTGCAGTGACTTTCATGCTATTACTTCATACAGTATTCCATGAGTTTTGTAATCGCCTGAAGATTTGCAAATTATATTACTAGACTAAAAGTTCTTCTCATATTTTTAGCACAGAGTTCAGATCTGCTCTGAACTTTGCGAGTACATCTCCAAATTAGTATATTTCCAAGTGCTGTTATTTTCACCTGTGTAGCTTTCCCTGTGCTCTAAAGCTGCTGTCATTTGATCACGACATGCACCAGACACTGTCCCGCTGCAAATGATCAGACAACCTTATGAGTAATTGAGTATTCAAAGCACTAAAAAATGAGTCATAACACTAGATATGATATTTATTTGATATGGAAATGTTTATACATATGCATCACAGCTTATTAATTATTCATATTGTCTTGTTTTTTTCTGCTTGTCTGTAATATACATTATGTATTCTCTCCCTTCGACAGACACATCTTTTGAAATGGGAAAAAATGAGGTAAAAAAAGAAGAAAAGGAAGGATCAGTTGGCATCTCTCACTTTGACTACAAAAGAGTGAATGAGGGAAAAACTTCATTATATTGGCGAGTGACAGGAAATGTGAAACACAGTGACAGAGGAAGAGAATGAGGACCTTTTTTCCCTCCCCACCTCAGTTTCATGTCTCTCTCGCTGCAAAACAGAAAAAAAGAAACTCTGTGGACCATACGATCTACAACACACACACATGCACTGACCCCATATCTCCCATGAACAGTGCCACCGACCATCAACTGTCATTTTTATTCAGCGTCGGACTCACTCCGTAATCACCCTGACAGACAATGCACTGCCACCATGTTGCTACAGTGCCGTAAGTGAAGAAACAGCAAGTTAATGCCTTTATCACCAGTGTCACTGTTCTTC
The DNA here is from genome assembly GCF_041146795.1 of Maylandia zebra. Classification (NCBI taxonomy): domain Eukaryota; kingdom Metazoa; phylum Chordata; class Actinopteri; order Cichliformes; family Cichlidae; genus Maylandia; species Maylandia zebra. The sequence continues at coordinate 30,560,282 of NC_135179.1, read as the reverse complement.
CAGCATTTTAACATTAAAAACTTATATTGCATGGTTATTAACTTATTTTGACAATGATTAATATTTGCATAATGTCACATTTACTGTCCCTTTATTAAAGTCACAGTGGCATAGAACGACCACATGATTCACTTTAGATGATTTCTTACAGTTTTCCAAAAGCATGTCCAGGACTCAGACGTCAGACAGTTCTGAAGCACAATCATTTCAAACATTTTCTGAATTTTTATAGTTGTATAAATTGGATAGTGCACCTCTTTCTGTTCCACCATATTTTATTAGGGAATGTTTTGATTTTTGCACATTCGTTTCAGCTAGAAAGGACACTGATATTAAACATTTTATGAAAAACTATAATCATCATTCATGAGATTACTACTACACTAAAAAAATCAAGCTGCTGCTTAGATATTAATATATTTCTGATCTATATACATAGCGTAAAACATTCTAATGATAGCTCATTGTTTACTAAAAACTTTGATCTTCACATACAATTTGTGTATAATATAACAGTTTTGTGTTATGTTACAGCTACACTGTGTGACTGAACTGAACACTGAAGTTCATTGTCAGGGTTGCTGCTGAAATTTGACTTACAAGCAGGGTTCATGTAGTTGAGCAGTGTATAGGGCACCACACTGCAACAATAAAAAAAAAGAAAGTAAAGACTTTCGATGTTTTTATTTATTTTTGAATTGGATCTTTTTCTTTTACATTAGCAGAACTCATGTAAACAATTTGCATTTAATTTACAATTAATTCCTATTTTGTTTCAGCTTTTTAAAATTTGAAATGTGACACTTTTATGGCATGCTTAATATTTAAAGGTACAGTGTGTAAAATCTCACCACTAGATGTCAGTAGATTTCAGATTACAGTCGACTGAATTCTGTTTACTATAAAATTCAGTGTGCAAATGTAATCAAACAGTTCATCAGAAAATACGATTTTTAGGACACTCAAGCCTAACATTAGATGGCATAACATTAGCTTATAGATAGTAGGGTCACATCTTTAATCTGGTGCCAATTAGTAACTGCGACAATATCAGGAATAAACGAACATGTGTATGCACATTTTCGTGTGTTAGAGCCCTGACTTCAATTCAAGAGATGAGGCTTGAGGTAAGGAGGTAGATATGTAGTCTTTCCCTCGTGTCTACCTCATCAGATATAAGACACTGGTACAATCTTTCATACCTTGAGTCTCCACAGCATACAAGTTCCCTTCTCGTCCACCTTTAGCATTCTACGTATGTGGCTAGCCTGTAGCCTCTAAAATACTTTATCAGGATTCATCAGTTTCGTAGAAGATGTAATTGCATACTAGTCAATGTACATTTTTTTTCAGCATTGTTTTTTTCTATTAAATAGCCTCCAGAAAAGACTCACAGACTATCAAACTGATATTACCTTAAAGTTTTAATTTTATTTTCATTTAATTTTTTTTAACTTAAAGTAAACTCATTGTGTTGTACTGTATACTGCTGTATGTTTAGTATTATGTAGCCCTGTTTGTTTTACGTGACTATTAGATCTGATTGCTTCTTTTACTTTTTGCAGAATCACTTTTCAAGACCTGAATTAGCTCTACGTACAGCAAAACTGAATAAACCCAGGGTTTAAAAGCATCTAATTATTACGTTATACGTTATAATATTTGTTAAAAAATCATTTTAGAATTCCACCTGTGCTTAATTACATTTTTTTGATGAACGATGCAAAAAAGGACAATGACTTGTTTAAAAAAAAAATTTAATAAAATTATTCATGCAGAATTTGATCACTGAAGATAGACAATTAAAGATTAAATTCCATTGTTCATTAATCATCTTTCATCCTCATGACTGTAAGCTTCTTTTTGAGAGCTCCAGTAGCGCCATCATTCCTGTTCTTAGTGCTTTACATATTTCAGCCACTGCATATGTCTTTTCAATCTATCAGCAAGGATCCAAAATATTCATTTGCTTTTTCACATGATTGTGTTCTCCTTGTTACTGTACAGTAACGGAAACTGACAGTTAAGGCCGCTGTTTTCTGCATAAAGGCACTGTGCAGTTTTTCTGACTGGGGTTTACTAGCTGAGGTCATCGTGGGGTTGTATGTGTGTGAGTGTGTGAGGGGGTTGGGGGTTGGGGGGTTGGACTGGCCACTGTCTTTTTATTTATTTTTGCTTCATTTCTGGCAGTACGCTGCCATGCTAGTGTTATTGGGTCCCACAGGGAAATGTGTTCAGCATCAGTCACTGTGTGTTTGAGTATTTTTTTATTTGTTTATTTTTTGTTGTATGCGGCAATGTGTGCGTGTGTGTACCAACAGCACAGTAATCTGTAGGTGGGTCATCATTCTTAATGCAGTCTGTGTCATCAGTTCCCGTGACAACAGGGGGAATGATGCAGCCGATACATATGAAACAGGGTGCCATGCATAAACATGGACGCTGCAAGAGGAGGAGGGTGAGGGCAGCACGGGGCGAGGTTATATGGGGGATGTGTGTGTGTGTGTGTGTATGTGTGTGTGTGTGTATGTGTGTGTGTGCGTGTGTGTGTGTGTGCACGTGTATCTGGTCTCTCTCTATTCCTGTTTATTATTCATCAGCCCTCCCTCAGTGTGCTGTCTGTCACTAGCTCCTCCTCCTGATATGAGTTTATATGTGTGTGTGTGTGTGTGTGTGTGTGTGTGTGTGTGTGTGTGTGTGACGGATGGTGACAGCGTCAGCGGATGGGGGATCAAGATTAAGATCAAACACAGCTCAACATCACACTCCGTCAGGTTTACTGGACGCGTATGGCCACACACACACACACACACACACACGCACACACACACACACACACACACACACACACACACACACACACACACAGACACACATGGTCTTTAAAGGTTTTAGTCTCCCATCCTCCCAAATGAAAAAAGTATTTCTCACAGGTGACAATAACGGCATAAATAAAACAACATACTCAAATGTGGGGGGGAAAAACACACTGCAAGAGTAAAAAAGATTATTACACAACAACTATTGTTGCTGAATGAACGTTGAGTTGAAAGTAAAGTCCAGTAGCTAAAAATGGGTCCTGACAGTACTTTTCTCCAGAAATAACCACCATAATCACAAGAAGATTAGCAGTTTAAATCTGGTACTTTATATATAGCGGCATAACCTGGAGGTCAATACTACGGAACAGAGCAGACATCAATGATATGATGCTGACTGAGTCATGTATACCTTGACAGGAGGAGCTGGGGTGGAGGTGTGTTGTAAAGCCGTTTGCAGTAACTGTAGGCCTTTAAAGTACTCTGATTATCACATCTTATATAAGATTTGCTAATTGGAAACACACAAAGGTATCAGCACAGCCTTCCCGTGATGTGGACAGGCTCTGAGATCAGTTGATATGCCACGATTTCTACCGTGCTTGATTCTGTGGCTTTTCTCAGTTTTCCTTTTCAATCTGATTCCATCCATAGGAACACTAAATGTATCACTTCGACCCCACTTTAGGCACAGTATAGTCAAAGGTAGTTTAGCTTCTAGTTATTAGTTTTGACATCATAGTTCAAGTACAAAAAGACTTTGTCATGGCCACATATGACATCATGTCACATTGTTTGGAAAGTTTAACACCGTAGCACCATTTTCTCACTCAGTCCATGCAACTGATGCTCTGTGTTCTCTCATACAAGTTCACGATCAGTGAGGTCACAGAACAGAGACATTCAGATGGAAACACATCCTAAGTAATAATTCTCTGTTTTTTAAAGCATTTGCTGTTGGAGCTTGCTGCATTTTAACACTGACATGTTTAAATTCCTTGTTTGTTTCAAACAAGCCGAACATCTTCCAGCTGCTTTCTGAACATGTGGCTCACTTAATGTAGTCCTTTTTCTCTCCACGTGTGTCTCAGTGAATATGTGCTTTTATCAAGATGTGCGTGTAGTATTTACAGGTAGCATGGGCAGTTGCTCTTTATTTGGTTAACGTACACACACACACACACACACACACACACACACACACACACACACACACACACACACACACACACACAAACAGCAGAGGCAGTGAAGGCAGATATGGCCTCCTCACTCCACGCAGACCATTCCAAAGGGAGATGTTTTGAATTCACTCATTACGTTGGGGTTGTGCAGGGTCAAGTTCAATGCCAGGGAAAAAGAGCGGCTACACTAAGGACACATACACATGCACAGCCTTCCAGTGAGCACAGCACGAGTAGCATTACATCCAACAAAGCTTGGGATTTTGGGTAAATACACTAAAATTAGTCTCATTGTGTTATGTTAATTTCAACAGGGGAGAGAAAAAAGGCCTAAGAATGGCCGATATAAAGCAAATGGATGGATGGAGGCTTGGCAAAAGGTCAGGCTGGGGAGCTGGTTTGGTGGAGAGAGCAAATTGGCTGGATAGTAAACATGTCTGGGAGGTGTGTAATAAATGCCATTAGTATGCATCACAGTTTCTTAACCATGGTAACTGCGCTGATTCTTCCCACTGTGATTCTGTTTCTTCTCCTTATGTTCTTCTACTTCTCATATTGGCTTGGGATCTTTGGACCTCGAATTTCTTGTTGTGCTCCTGAAACCATTTTTGCTTTGTGGCAAGGCACACAAAGAGCCATCAGGCAATAGGTAGGTGTTACATATCAATGTAACATCCACATGGATGGTCTGATCCAAGGTTTCACAAAACATTACCCAAAGCATCACACTGCCTCTGTGGGCTTGCCTTCTTCCCATAATGCATCATGTTGCTACATGCACAACAAACAGTTATGTTCTGTGTATTCTGACACCTTTCTATCAGAACCAGCATCAACCTTTTTTGCAGTTTGAGGTACCACACCGGTCAGCCTTCACTCCTTATCTGCATCAGTGAGCCTTAGCTGCCATGACCCTGTTGTCTGGTTCATCACTGTCCTACCCTGGATCACTTTTAAGATACTGATGTCTGCATACTGGGAACACCCCACAAGAACTGCAGTTTTGGAGACGCTCTGATTGTGATTTCTCATCTAGCAATCTCAATTTGGCCCTTGTCAAACATGCTCAATATGCATATACACTGGGGCAAAAAAGTATTTAGTCAGCCACCGATTGTGCAAGTTCCCCCACTTAAAATGATGACAGAGGTCAGTAATTTGCACCAGAGGTACACTTCAACTGTGAGAGACAGAATGTGAAAAAAAAATCCATGAATCCACATGGTAGGATTTATAAAGAATTTATTCGTAAATCAGGGTGGAAAATAAGTATTTGGTCAATAACAAAAATACAACTCAATACTTTGTAACATAACCTTTGTTGGCAATAACAGAGGTCAAACGTTTACTATAGGTCTTTACCAGGTTTGCACACACAGTAGCTGGTATTTTGGCCCATTCCTCCATGCAGATCTTCTCGAGAGCAGTGATGTTTTGGGGCTGTCGCCGAGCAACACGGACTTTCAATTCCCGCCACAGATTTTCTATGGGGTTGAGGTCTGGAGACTGGCTAGGCCACTCCAGGACTTTCAAATGCTTCTTACGGAGCCACTCCTTTGTTGCCCGGGCGGTGTGTTTTGGATCATTGTCATGTTGGAAGACCCAGCCTCGTTTCATCTTCAAAGTTCTCACTGATGGAAGGAGGTTTTGGCTCAAAATCTCACGATACATGGCCCCATTCATTCTGTCCTTAACACGGATCAGTCGTCCTGTCCCCTTGGCAGAAAAACAGCCCCATAGCATGATGTTTCCACCCCCATGCTTCACAGTAGGTATGGTGTTCTTGGGATGCAACTCAGTATTCTTCTTTCTCCAAACACGACGAGTTGAGTTTATACCAAAAAGTTCTACTTTGGTTTCATCTGACCACATGACATTCTCCCAGTCCTCTGCTGTATCATCCATGTGCTCTCTGGCAAACTTCAGACGGGCCTGGACATGCACTGGCTTCAGCAGCGGAACACGTCTGGCACTGCAGGATTTGATTCCCTGCCGTTGTAGTGTGTTACTGATGGTGACCTTTGTTACTTTGGTCCCAGCTCTCTGCAGGTCATTCACCAGGTCCCCCCGTGTGGTTCTGGGATCTTTGCTCACCGTTCTCATGATCATTTTGACCCCACGGGATGAGATCTTGCGTGGAGCCCCAGATCGAGGGAGATTATCAGTGGTCTTGTATGTCTTCCATTTTCTGATGATTGCTCCCACAGTTGATTTTTTCACACCAAGCTGCTTGCCTATTGTAGATTCACTCTTCCCAGTCTGGTGCTGGTCTACAATACTTTTCCTGGTGTCCTTCGAAAGCTCTTTGGTCTTGGCCATGGCGGAGTTTGGAGTCTGACTGTTTGAGGCTGTGGACAGGTGTCTTTTATACAGATGATGAGTTCAAACAGGTGCCATTCATACAGGTAACGAGTGGGGGACAGAAAAGCTTCTTACAGAAGACGTTACTGTCATGATCCTGGGTCTGCTGACCCAGCGTTTTGTGTTTAGTTTATGTAGCCTTCAGGTTTCCTAAGTTTATCATTATCATGCCTAGGTGTTACTAGTTATTTTCCCCTCGTGTTTCCACTATGTTAAGTCTCCCCTGCTTTCATGTATTTTATGTTGTCAGTCCAGGTTGTCATGTTTATATCTCACTGTTTCCTGTCTTATTGTGAAGAGGTCTGGTGTGTCTGTGTTCATCGTGTTCAGTTTTACTCTCCCATTGTCACGTCGTTATGTTCATGTGTGTCAGCTGGTTCCCCATGTGTTGCCACTTCCCTCATTATCCTCCTGTGTCCATTCTTTGTCAGGTCGTCTGCTCATCCATGTCTCATCCCCAGGTACCCATGTCAGTTCACTATGGTTAAGCTTTTTCATGTTTTGTTATTAGTTCACCCAGTTTAGGTTATTGTTTAGTTTTCACCGATGCCCGATTATTTTTACCCTCATTGCTAGCCTCAATAAACGGCTTGTTTTGTTTATCCACACTACGTTTTGGTCTGCGTTTGAGTCCTCCTCTGCAACACATACGGTCTGCCCCAGCCAGACCGTGACAGTACGACCTGACCACTATGGACTCAGCAGACCGCGAGCTTTACGAGCGTCGGGAGGCAGCCTTCGCCCAGCTGGAGGAGGAGCTCCGCTGGAAGCCGTGGCGTACCCCCGACTACGAGCGCATTTTCCACGGGACTCGGCTAGCTCTCGGAGGTCCCAAGAGCTGCCGAAAGTCCCCGCCTGTTGCGCTGCCTGCATCTAAGCCTCGCTCGCTTCAGGTGGGAGTCCTCCGTGTGGCTTCAGGCGCTCACGCTCCAGCCTCGGTGTCTCCGTTCTGTGCACCAGGGGCTCAGTCGCTCGCTCCGCCGGCTTCCTCCGCTCGAAGGAAGCGGCGCGCCCGTCGCCACAAACTGGACAATGCCGAGCTCACGGTGGTGAGTGAAAATGACTTTTATTCTCACGTCCCGTCTGACATTAAAAACAATCGGCTCACTTCCGATCCATGGGGAATTTCCCTTATGGATGACGACGTGGACTGGGAGGATCCGTTTTGTTTTACTCCCTCTACACAGGGAGGGATGAAAAGCAATTCCCGCTCGCCTAAGCCTGCACATAGGGTTAAAGGACAGACTGTTAATTACGTTACCAGGACAAACACACTCAGTTCCACTTCCGTCTGTTCAGGTTCTGTCAGTTCAGGTTTTGTTAAGTCTGGTTCAGTCATCCCCAAGTCAGCTCACTCTACAACTGTTAACCCAAGGATCTCGAAAACTATTAAAACAAGGACTGCTAATACTAAGACTGCAAAACATGAAGTGGACGGCGGGTTCATTTTTGATAGATCTATTTTTGTCGACCCTGAGCCTGCCGTTTCTCGGACTGTTTTTTCTGAGCCCGCTCCTTTTCCTGCTCGTGTTCCTCCTCCCGGGGCAGCTCGGGCCCAGCGTACCTCTGCACCCGTACCAGTTCCTCGGGTGGGGGAGGCTGAGGCCCAGTTGGTCCCTGCTCTGGTTTCCAGGCCGGCTGAGGCTCTGTCCCTTTCTGCACCCGTACCAGCTCCTCGGGTGGGAAGGGCAGTTGCCCAGCCGTTGCCGGTGCCTGTTCCGGTCCCCAGGGTGAGGTCAGCCAGGATACAGCCCGTCTCCGCACCCGTACCTACTCCTCGGGTGGGAGTGGCTAGTGTCCGGCACGTGCCTGCACCCGTCCCTGTTTCTGCTAAAGGCTCAGGAGAGTTCAGTCCACAGCCATCACCACCATCACTACTGCATGCTTTTCAGTCTATAGCTCAGTCATTAGCTCTGTTAGCAGCCCAGTCCACAGTTCACTTTCCTGTGCTTCCGTTAGCTCAGCCCTTAGCCCACTGTGCTGCTCAGCCAGCTCCCCATTGTTCAGCTCAGTTATTTGCTCAATCACCTGCTCAGCCTTTTGTTCAGCCAGTAGTCTCGGCACCTACTGGTCCTGCCACTGCTTCTGCTGGAGGGCCTGAGGAGCCCGTCCAGCCTCATGCCTCGTCTGCTGGAGGGCCCGAGGAGCCCGTCCAGCCTCATGCCTCGTCAGCTGGAGGGCCCGAGGAGCCCGTCCAGCCTCATGCCACGTCAGCTGGGGGTTCAGGAGAACCGCACCAGCCTCATGCCACGTCAGCTGGGGGTTCAGGTGAACCGCACCAGCCTCAAGCCACGTCAGCTGGAGGGCCCGAGGAGCCCGTCCAGCCTCAAGCCACGTCAGCTGGAGGGCCCGAGGAGCCCGTTCAGCCTCAAGCCACGTCAGCTGGAGGGCCCGAGGAGCCCGTTCAGCCTCAAGCCACGTCAGCTGGGGGGCCCGAGTCGCCCGTCCAGCCACCTTCAGATTCTGCTTCTGTTTCGCCTGGTCCAGCTTCAGCCCGTGCTTCGCCTGCTGCAGCTCCAGCCTGTGCTTCGCCTGCTGCAGCTCCAGCCTGTGCTTTGCCTGCTGCAGCTCCAGCCTGTGCTTTGCCTGCTGCAGCTCCAGCCTGTGCTTCGCCTGCTGCAGCTCCAGCCTGTGCTTCGTCTGCTGCAGCTCCAGCCTGTGCTTCGTCCTCGTCTGGTGCAGCCTCCGAGTCTTCGTCCTCGTCTGGTGCGGCTTCATCAGAGCCTTCGTCCTCGCCTGGTGCGGCTTCATCAGAGCCTTCGTCCTCGCCTGGTGCGGCTTCATCAGAGCCTTCGTCCTCGCCTGGTGCGGCTTCATCAGAGCCTTCGTCTTCGCCTGGTGCGGCTTCATCAGAGCCTTCGTCTTCGCCTGGTGCGGCTTCATCAGAGCCTTCGTCTTCGCCTGGTCCAGCCTCGGCCTCAGCTCCTGCTTCGCCGTCGCCTGGTCCAGCCTCGGCCTCAGCTCCTGCTTCGCCGTCGCCTGGTCCAGCCTCGGCCTCAGCTCCTGCTTCGCCGTCGCCTGGTCAAGCTTCGGCCTCAGCTCCTGCTTCGCCGTCGCCTGGTCAAGCTTCAGCCACTGCTTCTGTGTCGGCCTCGCCTGGTCCTGCGGCTGTGTTGCCGCCGCCCAAGCCGCGTTTTGCCCCTTGGAATCGCCGGCCGCTTTCCGGGCCGTTAGCTGGACATCGTTACCATCGGGGTCGGCCCCCTGAACCTTCGAACTATGACCTGCTATGCCGTCGGCCCCCTAGCCGGCCCCCTGATCACATGGACTATGGCTTTCTGGACCGTCACCCCCCGGGCCGGCCCCCTGATCACATGGACTATGACTTTCTGGACCGTCACCCTCCGGGTCGGCCCCCTGAGGAGTCGTGAACTGTTCCCTGCACTCCTTTGCTTTTGGTGGACATTTTGGTTTTGTGGCCTTGTTTCTGGCCCTCCGTCCTGGGCCCCCGCCGCCCGCCCTTGGTGGGTTGTCTTTTTGTTTTGTCTTTTCGGGGTTTTGGGCTCTGTCATGATCCTGGGTCTGCTGACCCAGCGTTTTGTGTTTAGTTTATGTAGCCTTCAGGTTTCCTAAGTTTATCATTATCATGCCTAGGTGTTACTAGTTATTTTCCCCTCGTGTTTCCACTATGTTAAGTCTCCCCTGCTTTCATGTATTTTATGTCTGTGGCGTATGTTGTCAGTCCAGGTTGTCATGTTTATATCTCACTGTTTCCTGTCTTATTGTGAAGAGGTCTGGTGTGTCTGTGTTCATCGTGTTCAGTTTTACTCTCCCATTGTCACGTCGTTATGTTCATGTGTGTCAGCTGGTTCCCCATGTGTTGCCACTTCCCTCATTATCCTCCTGTGTCCATTTAGTCTGTGTGCTCTCAGTCATTCTTTGTCAGGTCGTCTGCTCATCCATGTCTCATCCCCAGGTACCCATGTCAGTTCACTATGGTTAAGCTTTTTCATGTTTTGTTATTAGTTCACCCAGTTTAGGTTATTGTTTAGTTTTCACCGATGCCCGATTATTTTTACCCTCATTGCTAGCCTCAATAAACGGCTTGTTTTGTTTATCCACACTACGTTTTGGTCTGCGTTTGAGTCCTCCTCTGCAACACATACGGTCTGCCCCAGCCAGACCGTGACAGTTACAGGTCTGTGAGAGCCAGAGATTTTCCTTGTTTGAGGTGACCAAATACTTATTTTCCACCCTAATTTACGAATAAATTCTTTACAAATCCTACCATGTGGATTCATGGATTTTTTTTTTCACATTCTGTCTCTCACAGTTGAAGTGTACCTCTGGTGCAAATTACTGACCTCTGTCATCATTTTAGGTGGGGGAACTTGCACAATCGGTGGCTGACTAAATACTTTTTTGCCCCACTGTATATCTTAAAGGCAGTTTGCCATAAAACATTTTCAGAAAATTTTCTCTAACTACCAAAATTACCCCGGGCTTATTTTTGCTTCCAACTGAAACCTGCTCTTTACAGATGAAAAGTCCAACAAAGTAGTTTATATTATATTAAAACCCTCCTGAAGCTCTCTATCCTCTTGCTCACTTTCTCCTTCAGAGCCTTTATTTTCTGTTTGTCAGAGTGCATTAAACCAATGACATATGTCCAATGATTCTCCTGAAATCATTTGCAGGTAATTTTAAAATATGTTCAGGAACCTGAGTGGCCAAAGGGGAAAGGCGCTGACCAAATTCATTATTCATTTCTTCCCCTTTACTGTAAACTTTTTAACTATCCTACAGTCTTCATTGTGCTTTTTTCTCATTCTTAATAAAGTCCAGTAACAGGCACAAAAAACGTTTCCAGATCCTAATAAGAAATAATTCAAACTTCACAAGCTTAACTTTTCTTTGGGTAGAATTTTTGCAGTTTCTGGTGGCAAGAATATTGTTTGGTCAAACGTCATGTTCCCATGCACAGTCCAGTAATAACAGGTTGGCTGCCCTTTGCACAGCCACAGATGGTCAGTTTGAGCAGCCAGCTGATGGTCAACTGGCCCCGGCAGCAGCAGTTGTTCTGGTGCTCTCTGACAAACCAATGTTGGTTTTAAGACCTCATTATGGTGACAAAGTCAACCGCAGATTTGTGGGAAGTTTTTGGATGACTACCAGCATATATAAAAAAAGGGATTTTTGTTCTGCTGACAGCTGTTATGAATCTCCTGACCGCAGTGGCTTTGAAAGTCTGGCTACGGCCGTCTACTAGAAATCTTTTATTGTGGAATTTAAACATGCAAGCAGGTTTCTGCTAAACAAAAAAAGAAAGAAAAATGTAACTTTTCAAAAATTCCCTCAAAGTCCTCTGAATCAGATCCATTCATGTGGTAACTGGATGCACTGCAATGGAGTGACTCAAAATGTGCTTAACTCAGCCTGTGTCTGCTTTAGAGGATAGTTAATGGTCCATTTCCCTGCACACTGCTGCACCATCTTCATCAGAAACAGAAAGAGACAGAAAAAAACAGGAGTAATTAAAATGTCTTTACTTGTAGCTTAATTACGAGCCAGCCAATGAATCTTTTTGTCAGAGTAACTCTGTCTCCCGGCTCCCCCTTTTTTGCATAAAACAATAAAACCTCTGTTAAAAATGTAATTTTCACTTTGTTCAGATTAGATTCAGTCAGCTTTTTCCCCCTCCTTGTCTAAGTTGAAACGTTAAATCAAATCAAAGACGAACAAGCGCCTCTTTTTCCTCTTCCTTGTGTTTTACTTCTGACCACCCTCCCCTCCCTGAGATTCCCCTACACTGTAGCCATGGAAATGGGACTTTGGGGATGAAAAGAAACCATAATTTTGTGGCGGGATTAATTTGGAGACATGAGCAATACGAAATGAAATCCCTGTCAAAACCTCTGCTGATTCTTTTCATCGCTTGCAGATCCCTGAGAAATCTGTTCCCCGTGGCGTTTGTGATTTGACAGTCCAGTAGTTTTGGACTTAGTTCCCCCCTGATACCTCTGACATGATGACATTAAGTGGTTGCTGAGACAGGCAGCACCCATATTTCAATCACCATTAAGCAGAGGATATTTGGTGTTAGTTTGAAAAAAAAAGGAAGAAGAAAGAAGCGCTGGTGACAAACAGACATTCACAGATACAACAGCAGGCAAACAACTGTAATTACATTAGAGAGCGAGCGGCAGCCATTTCCTGCGAGTGCGGGGAGGTAAATATAGTCCACATCTGACCTTAGATCTCTCAAAAAAGTGTGGGCTGATTGTTTACTGGTGTCCTTGTCGGATGCCCTTTTTTCACATCAGTCCTGTCAGCTGGAAGAACTTTATACTTCCTCAATACTTTTTACTTTGACAAAAGCACCACTGCAAGAAAAGATATTAGGAATGCCGTCATCAAAAAGATGTCACCTACATAGAAATGGTGTAAATGGGGTCACTGTGACGTGGTATCAGTTCAACTAATTGTTGCAGTTTTTTGTTTCTTCCTTTTTTTGTTTTCTTTGTTTTTTTTGGGGGGGGGGGGGGGGTTGTTTTGTTTGCTTTGTTTTATTTTACTTTACTTATCTATATATAATTTTTTTCAGTAATAATATGTGAATGATCTACATGGGAGAGTATGTATAACTATATCTATGTGTTTCCCCAACACTATTCATACACAATGTACATACAATATTATTATACACACTTTTTTTTAATTAATTTTCTCCTCTATTTTATTTGAACTCTCTCTTCTTGTTGGTTAAAATGTTATTGGAAAAACAATAAATAAATCTTTGAGAAAAAAAAAATTGTTGCAGTCCCATTTTACATATGGCTGTATGTCTTTGTTCTGAAACTTCCCAAAAGGTAGCCCTTTAACGCCAAGTGTATGATTTTTGATACATCATCAGTGTGATTTTTTTCAGATACAATCAGATACATGTGATGCTACTGTGAGCAATAAATTCCACAACAATTCCAGATGTAGCAAAAATTATGAAAATTAAAACTCATATATTTAAATTGATATTTAATATCCAGTTGTTTTTTTCAATGTTGTGATCTGGCAGTTATTTCATGGTTCAGGCTTTGCGGGGATACAGACAGCTGCAACAAAACCCCCTGTCAGTGACAAAGAAGTAACTGCTCAATTGGCCTATATTTTATGGTCCTGTATTGTAAGGTATCATACCTTATAAATCAAAATCTAAATAAATCTATATTATGCAGTATATTTGTAGAAAGGCCGGACGCCCCACACACAGTGTTCACAGAACGTTCCTTTATTCCTGGCCACACAGCAGTGTACTTTCTCACACACGTCCCACTGCTGCTCTTCCCTGGAGTTATGCACATGTTTTGAAGCCTTCTTCCTCTCCACTCCAGTGTCGCTAAATAGAGAGTGCCATCAATACTACTTGTCCACTCACCTGCCTGGCACCGCCCCTTGAGCTCACTCCACCACCCCTCCCCTGCAGGTGAGCCAGGACCACACCTATACACTAAGCTGCATTTACTCATTAGTCATTATTAATATCTGGCTCTCTTCCACAGTGTGTCTTTTGTCCTATCTAGCTCCCATCATCCCCAGCTGGGCAGGGCAGAGAGCTGCTCCTCGCTGAGCCTGGCTGTGATTGTTGGGGCTTTCTCTGTGTTATTGCAGATCTATTGTATTGTATATTTAGAGGTGACTGTTGTTGTATTTTGGTGTTATATAAATAAAACTGAATTGAACAGCATTCTATATCACAGCTTTGATTTTGGATCATCACTGATAAACACCCTGTCCGAAAGCTTCCTGATATGTCTTGGTAAAAATATAGTTTTGCTAAAAATATTCCAAAAGGATAAAAAAATGCAGCTTTCCCAATTGAGTAACTTTCTTTCCAACTCCCTCTTCATCCTTCACACAGCCATCAACGCCCACAAATCACAGCTTGCTTGAACACGTCCACCTTTTTGTTTGTGTACCAGAGAAAATTATGATGATTCTTCTCTGCTGCTCCATTCAAATTCAACATGTTACTTGTACTTACACACACACACACACGCACGCACGCATGCATGCATGCACGCACACACACACACACACACACACACACACACACACACACACACAGACAACGATGCACACATGCACCCACACGGAGGAAACCCAACACTGCAACCCACATCAACTGGGACTTTATGAGTCTCATATCTTCCGGATATACCTGCACACTACATGGCTTACTGCCTATCCACCTGAAATCCAACCAAACAAAGAAATATATTCCCTCAGCAGAGATCTCTCTTACTGGAGGCTTTGCAACCACCATCTGAGCTCTATTTAAGCAAACTTCTAATGTTGGAACCTGCATTCAATTTGAGACCTGGAGAAAATGGATCTAACAACTCGGTAGGGAAGCCATCACTGTTAGAACTTTATGTGCTGTCTTAGCGGGGCAGCTGAATACTGATTATGTTGTAAGCCTTTTTTTTTGCCTCTCGGATTCTCCCTGGAGTCTCTCCTGTCTTGTCCAGCTGTACTTTGCAGTAAGAAGACAGTGGAGGAGGGAAAGTTAGATGAAGAAAACTTTCACAGAGAGGCAGAGGGGCTCCACTGTAGGGGGGGAAAATGTGACTGAAGGATGAAGGGCAAGGGCTGTGGAAGAAAAATGGAGGGTAAGGTCAGTCGACTGCACCTGTGACGTCTAGCAAGTTTCTGCGAGATCAGAGGAACAGTTTTCTAAAATGTCGCATTCAGCATCCCAAAACTGACATGCAGCCTTCATTTACATATCCTCCTCCTAAACACACACCGGAGATTTGCCTGTCAAAGATGCGCTTCTGCTGCCAGACAATCCAACAACTTTTGTCTCATTTAACTTTCATACCTTTTTACAAACCTGCTCCAATACATTATGGATGATCTTGAAGGTCAAGACAAGAACACAAACAGGAAAAACCACTGTCCACCGACTTGTGTCATTCCTCTAACTGAAAAACACAGCACAGAGATGACAGATGCTTCATGTTTTCAGCTGCAAGACCTGAGTTCCCAACTGGACTTTTTTGTTCTGCAAGTGCACCCTGTCCATTGGTATAGAGTTGGAAGGGTGAAAGGGGCTGTCCCTTTGAAATGATAAGTAGAGTCTTCCTACACTGAGGGACTGTCATTGAAGTCTTTGTTTGCCCGTCAGTGGCTCTGAGGCGTCTGTGAACTTGAGGGTCGGCACGGAATAGAAATGACCATGTAACCTAGTTCGAGGTCACCTAATGAAGGAAAATGTATTCATATATTTTCGTAGTTGTATTAGTTCATGCAATATGCTTCCCTTTGTAGCCCAAGGTTGCAGGTTCATTTTTGAAGTGGTTTTCAATCATCCCTTGGCATTGAAGTTTCTTTTTGTGCTTGGTATCTAGGCTCCACAGGGCTACAACTTCTGTTCATTCTCAGAATATCTACATACGCTCCATAGCCTGTGAGATTTTTTTTTCTTTAGTGGACTGTATGGCACAGAAGGGTTTTGAGGAATGTAAATACCTATATCTATATATACCGGGAAGAATGAGCTAGTATGATCTCCACAAAGTGCTCGATTACGATAGAATGCATCTCTATATTTCCCTTTTTTCTGTCTGACTGTCCATCCCTGGGGCTGCTGAGGTTCGTCCAAACCTGCTGCAGCACAGCTGCCTAAAGCAATTTTTCCCCTCCATCATCACCTGTATTAAATATCTCACACACCCCATCCCTGCTGACATGCCACCCCCTGCTACCTCGCCACATCCTGGACCTATTTCCCCATGTTTTTTGAGTCTCATCCTAGCTGGACCCCCTGGTCAGATTCACAGTGGGGACCCCTCCAGCCCATCAGAGAAGTAATTCACACTCTGCCTCATTTGAGTTATTTACTCTATTACCACCCTGGCTGGCCCATTCCCTGTAGCTACCCACTGAGACCTGCAACTCAGGCTGGGTACGCGGGCTTCCAGTAGGACTGGCAGTGCCCTCCGACAGCCCCCCTTCTACCACATTATGACGGGCACCTCAATCTGCAGCTGGCACGCTATGTGGGGGGTTAGGGACAAGATGAGTGTGGAGATTGCTCAGCTAGCTTAGAGTACAGAGGTGTAGATGGTACACTAGTGTCTGTTCGTGTGCATGCTTACATGCATGTGTGTGTGTGTGTGTGTCACATCCTCTCCCCATTGGTAGTCTTCTGTAAGTCATTATCACACTCAAAGCCTGTGCTTCTCTCAGATGACTTGATAGATTTACATGACTCTGTCTGGGGACCTGTGAAAAAGACAGGGTCCAGTAGAAAGATGAGAGAGAAGACCACACCATCATCCTCTCCAAAATAAAAAAAGGGACAGTGCAGTCACACCTTAATAAAAGATGTCCCTTTTTGGAGGGTGGATGGCGCTCCTCATACTTCACACAATAGGCGCAAGTCTCCATCTTTCCCATTGTAGAATTGAAATAGCCCTCCTCATCAAAGATCCCCTCGAGCTCATCTGCCAGGGTAAGAAATGAATGATTTCACCCATCTTCTTCATCTCATTTCAATCTCAAACCATGTCACTTTCTTTCACTTATTGCTATTCAGTATTATTCCGGCTTTTATGAATTTACCTGACTGTAATACATTGTCTTCAGCGACTCAGAGCGTCCCAGAGAAAGGCGCATAGCCAATTGCAGAGACTATTTGGGATACTATTATAGTCATGTTGCAGATAACGCAGGAGCTCGGAGCTGTTGTTTGCTTGGACAGCCAGCTTTTTACATCACTGGGACAAGAAGTAATTTTGAGCCTGTGATTTTAGATACCTTTGACCTATGTCCAATAAAAAGAAGACAGGCCCCACACTTGATTCTCCAGCCATTCAAGCACACATGTTCCCCGGCCTCCAAACTTACCATTTCCACAAATTGAATAAAAACCCCACAGATCTCAATAGAAGAGGAAAATAATTACAGATCAAATGAAATACACACTTAATTTTATAATATAGCTCTTTGTTATAGAAATTTATACTATTTGTGTGTGTGACAGGAAACAAAGACAAGAGAAGGCATTGACATGTTCACCTCATCAAACTGACAATTTTTTACATTTCATTTTATTTATACGTTTGGAGAATATAAAAATAAAGATACTGATAGTGGGACCTCATCAAAGTTTATGATGTCGCAAATCCAGGGACACAAGGAAGACAAACAGACCCAGTGAAGAATAAAAAATACCTGTAAGAGCAATGTGTGAGTTGTCAAATCAAATGAAGCAAATTTGAGTAAAAATCAAGGAGGGCTTTAAAGAAGAAAACAGTTTTTTGAATTAATTTTTTAAATTTCAGTAATTATGAGCAGTTTGAAATATTTGTCTCGCAGGAGTCTCCTAGACTCAAGGTCCACTCAACTGATTATTGATGCATGTTTCTGAACTGTAGGGAACTGTGAGAGTCAGAATATCATTTAACTGTCTTTGGTGACATGTCCATCATGTGCTCCACCTCTTGCCCGATATAAGCTGTGATTACTGGATTCCCCCTTTGCTCCCCCCTCGTATTTATCAATGAAGAAATCATCTGAGTTAAACCACACTAGTGTACTTTTAGTCCATACAACTGGTTCAAATTTTGTAAGACCTTGTCCATGTTTTTTTTTTTTTTTCAACATTCTCGAGCATTTAAAGAACCCCAAAGCACTTTTAACCCACTATTCTCTTGTGGAGTGGAAACAGTAGCATTCACAGAGCCACCATGCTGCTTTAATAGCAGTAAATTAAACACAACACAACTAGCTCATCACCATAAAGTTCCCATGCCAGTGCAGTGTGTCGTGGCACAGCAGTGACTGTGACAGGGTTGATTATGTAGCTACGTAGCTTCTTCGCCATATTCATCAGAAAATCTGTTTTGTGAATATATTTGCATCTGTGTATGTGTACAGATGCATATCATGGTTGTGTCTGAACAGCTCAAGAGTGTTACAATTGGTGTTTGCCCTCTTGTCTCTCTCCCTCTCCTTAGTTGAGCTGAGGTAGCAGGTGTTGATGCTGCCTCGATTCAAAGTGTCGCTCACACCATTTAAAAAGTGAGGACACACCGTGTTTGTTTTGCATATGCTGGGATTTCAGGGTCTCAAAGCGCACAGGTCCAACATATAAAACCAACTTCCTAACAGTCAACATTTTGCTCTTTTTCATTTTTACTTATTTTCTCTTCATTTTGTTTTTGGCTTATCTTTTATCACATCCATTTTATTCTTGTTTTTTCTCCTTTCTTGTTGTGTCTTATGCCCCTTTAGCAGACAGTTACCTCCACACTCAGAAGAATGACATTCAATTAAACATTTTTACACTGAAAAACTATCATATCATGAGCCTTGGAAAATATAGGCCTGCAGTGAAAATGAGAGCTATAGTTTGTTTTGTCTGTCATCATTTTGGGAAATCAAAACCTAAATTTGAGCTTTGTTGATAAGACAGCATACCCGGCAGAGACACTGCTGGAACACTGGAACACAGTCATTTTAAACGTTATGAAGGACACTACAATTACAAAACAAAATTTACAGGCAAAAAAATCCATCCACCCATCCTGGGGCTGGAAAATATCCCAGCTGTCACAAAACAAGAGACAGGGTACATCTTGAGCAAGTCACCATCCATCCAGGTTCATTACACTCAATTAATTCAATTCAATTTTATTTTATTTACACAGCGCCAAATCACAACAACAGTCATCTCAAGCTGCTTTATATTGTAAGGTAGACCCAACAATAATACATACAAAGAAAAACCCAACAATTATATGACCCCCTATGAGCAAGCACTTTGGTGACAGTGGGAAGGAAGAACTCCCTTTTAACAGGAAGAAACCTCCGGCAGAAAATATAGGGGCGGCCATGTGCCACAACCGGTTGGGGTGAGAGAAGGAAGACGTGATAAAAGACATGCTGTGGAAGAGAGCCAGAGATTAACAACAAGTATGATTCAATGCAGAGAGGTCTACTAGCAAATAGTGAATGAGAAAGGTGACTGAAGAAGAAATACTCAATGCATCATGGGAATCCCCCAGCAGCCTACACCTATTGCAGCATAACTATAACAACTTCTGTGCATTTGTGTTTTTCATTGTTCTTAATGATGTTACAACACTAAATATGAATAAAAAATGCAACTGTTTCCTTAATTAATGTTTTAAAGTGTTGATTGTCTCCAGCAGCGTGAGGTATGCATTTTACATTGAGCCATATTCACAACCAGTGCTCGGCCTCATGTGGTCAGACTGTATAGGAGGGTCCCAGATGATCAAGGCACTGATGCCAGTGACTGGCCCTTGAATAAAAGTGAGAAGCTCTGGGATATGATTCACTGATGAATCCAGTTTTCTAATTTTGCCGACCACTACCTTACACTGCAAGGAACATTTAATCATACATTTTCCAGAACTTTATCTGCTTCCCATTCATTAATCGCCATTTAACCCTCTCAATGCAGGCGTTGCCGATTTGCAACAGTTAAAAACTAACAACCTGATCACCCCAAATACATATTTTATGAGTTTTCTTTACTCAGAAGTACCACTGCAGGACTTGGTTGTGCATTTGAGCCTGAGAGGGTTAACCTAACATAACAGTCTTTGGACTGTGGGTCCGGAGTGCCTGAAGGAAACTGGCGTAGGCGCAGGGAGAACATTAAAGCTTCAGATGGAAAGGCATCAGCCGTAGAACAATCAAGAAACCTTTTTGCCGCTGTGCCACCTTTGCAACCCAACATGGGAGTAGAAATGCTCTTCCTGTAGAGTGCTTCATAATTCCCTTCCTACAGCTACTAGACAATAAAAGGCAGTCTCTATATATTCGTAGATACAAATCAGTCCAATGTCTGTCTAACTGCCCCTCCCTTCCACCTCCCAGAGGTGAACCCCCAGCCCCCCACCCCTTTCACACTTGCTGCTCTGCTTCCCTTTCTCTCCCCTTTTAAAACAGGTTGAATACACTGAATGTCTCCCCTCACTCTCTCTTTCCGCCAAAACTCATATGGGACCACCTCTCATCATTCCCTTCATTATCCATTCTTTCCACCACTTCTTTTTTTTCTTTTTTGCGGCTCCTCAGTTTCTCTTTCCCTCCCTCTGTTCATCTGTCGGTCTGTCTGGCACCTCGAGCGCTGCTAAGCCTTCAACCAGTGTCAAAACGTACGGAGCTGGAACAGTGGCTCTGCTGTATTTAGGTGGTGGCATTCACACACACACACACACACACACACACACACACACACACACACACACACACACACACACACACACACACACACACACACACTCTTGGAGAAGCAAATGTGCACAAAATTCAGCCATTCGCACTACGAATACACACTTGTTTATACACACATCTATGCTCACACATGAACACACACGCAAACACAAGTTCAGGCTTGTAGAACTATGATCTGTCTCAGACACACACATACAAACGCACACACACACACACACACACACTGGATGTGGATAATAAACAGCAGAGCAGCAGAACATCAGTCACATGTGTTTACATTATGGCATGGAGAGAGATATGACACAAACCAACCCACCGACAACGCATTCACACACACACACACACACACACACACACACACACACACACACACACACACACACACACACACACACGGTGATACTGAGAGTTATTGAGTCAGACAAGTCTAAGCCTTCCAAAGTTGGTGTGTGTGTGCATGTGTGTGTGTTCGTGTGTGTGTGTAATAATCCATTGGTTCTGTTCTGTGCTGATTCCAGGCGCTAAGCCCTGCCACAATTATTCAAATCCAGGCTTTTAGTTGCAGCACACCTCTCTCCATGGGCCTATGAGCCGGTAATCTTGCCTTTGGCCCTGCATTTCAAATGGCCTTAACTCCCATAAGGAATGCATATGAAGAGGAGCCACTAGTGGCTTAATCCGCCCTGTTTAAGTTGCTGAAACGTACACCTGTCACAGCGTCTCGCGCCAGAGCTTGTGGCTACTGATAGTTGAGCTGTAAATCCAAAGGCACGCAGCTTTTTAGGCCTTTACAAAAATTATCATGCTATTTTGCAGGGAGGTGTCAGGGGTAGAGCTTGAGAACCCCCACCTTTCTTCATCCTCCATTTATACGTTGCTTCTGGATTTTTTTTCCTCTTGGTTGGATTTCCTTTATTTCTGTCATCTATACTTTTATCTGTCTCCCACTTTAATACTGCTACTGTGATTATATATTACTGGGATTCAGAACAGGTAATAGCACATGAACTAAAGGAGATAAAAATATGTAAAATCCCATTTTTAAATCTATTTCTGGTGATTAAATAACATTGAAACATCACTGGTATTTGAAAAACACTCATGCAATAAACCTGTCAGTCAAGTGTTACAGTCAAATCAGAAATACTCAAACATTACAACAGACAATAGATGAGATATTCTGGTATAATTTTATTGAGTTCGTTTTTATCAAGGGCTTCGTGCTGCATCTCATGATCTCAAGAAATAGTTCAGATTATATACTTCTGTCTTGTACAGAACTTTAGTTCCTAAAAGTTCTTTTAGGTTCTTTCTAAGTTTGGATTTGTAACTGTCACACAATACCATCAGGGACTCATCTGATTGCTCCCAGATTCACCGTGGATCATGACGAAACATAACCTCCAGTCATAAAGAACTTCTTCAGTGACGAGAAGAACAGTCTCGCAACAGATGGTGTTACCCCACAGAGCCCTGAGCTCACGTTCACAAAGATGCTTCACACGAACCTGTCCTTAGTCCCGCAGTGTCAGATAGTTCTGTTTTGTCAGTGAGGAAGTGTTTCTAAAATCCTCACATACACACACCTGCTCAGGAAACCTTGCAGGGCTGTTATTCCAAGTAATACAATTATGGACAATAAAATATTTTTAACCGAATCCAAAATCCTAGATGGCTCACCCAACAGACTTGCAAAACACTAAGCTCTCAATCTAAATTACACTCTTATGATTGTTGTCAAAAGACACCTCCAAGATGTCTTTGGCTTTGTTATAACTGCAGTATCTGCTCTGGAAGTGAGAAGAGGTTAGCACGGCCTACCTGTCAACCATGAAAAATTGTTTTGATAGTAAAGGACAGTTAAATTATTTATTTATCTATTTTTTTTTTACTGCAACTACACAATCTAGCGGTTAAATGAAATGGTAATTTAATATTAGTGCCTGTTGTCCTCAATTGAATTGAGAGAGCTGCTGAATCAAATCAGACATCTCCTTTTTTCACATCAGACTTATTCACCATGTTGCTGTTTGTAGGTTTTTGATTGGTCAACATTGCTCCACAGTTTAGTGTTTTATTGTCACCTGTTGCTTTGGGTTGAAATTGACACCATTAGAGGTCTTTTTTGTGTTTGCATGCAGACAGGGACATTTTTCAAAATATAGGGCTTCAAAAACGGCCATTTTAAGATCATACCAAAGCATTTCAACCTGCGGCAGATTTTGGCTAGAGAAAAATATTCATTCACGCATTCAGACATAAATTTGCTGGTGTGTTTTGTATCAGTGTGCTTGAGTTTCAGGTCACAAACTCATGGCTTGATATTCTTCTTCAGGATTTCCACACATGTAGGTAGAGAGCAGAATGCATGGTTAAATCAATTATGGCAAATCTTCCAGGTCTCGAAGCCACAAAGCAGCCCCAGACCAAAATACTACCACCACTGTGGTTGACTGTTGATTTGATGTTATTATTATGAAATGCTTTGTTAGTTTTACACAGCATTTTAGATGCAACAAGATGCAAAAGTTCAACTTTTGTCTCATCAGTCCAGGAAATATTTCCTCAAAAGATTTGACAATCATGTTTTGTTTTTTTATTTGTTTTTTGACAAATATGTGTTCTTTTTGGCCTAAAACGTGACAGATGTGCAAAAATAAGAGCTCAGGAAGGAGGCAGATACTTTTTTCACAGCACCATGGACTCCACACCCCAACTTTATTCTATTGCTTAATAAATAAATAATTTAAAATGTCACTTTTACTTTATTTTATTTTTATTTGAGCTCTAAAACTAACATTTAGGCTGTCAAAACAGATGGATATTCCAAAATATAATACAGACCACAGACGCTCTCTATTTGATTCCCAAAGATTAACTCCTTTTAACACTCTGATTGGTAGATCGTCCAGTTCCGGTGGAATCAGGCACATTACATATGTAGTCTTATCAGTATACGCACCCCAGCATTGATCTCCAATGTGTCTCCAGTGAAAGATGCCTTTGTGAAAATTGCTTTGATAAGTAATTAACAAATATGTGAGAGCACAGTGTGAGAGCACGAGAATAGTTGAGATGCTGAGTGCGTCCTGGGACTCACAGGATTAGTTTCCAACACAGGTGTATACCAGCTAAGCTCATTTATGTTATTACTTTATGGCATTTTAAACCCACTGAACAGTGTTGGCATCTATGTCCTTCAGGTTGGTTTTTCATATTAACAACTTAATTTGTCATTTCTTTTGATTTGACAAAGATCTGACTGGCAGCATCTGTTGAAATACATTTTCAGTCTGGAGTTAGTATGTAGATGTTTCCATTAATGAGATTAGTCATAATGTCAAAAACTACCCAAACAAGACCCACATTACAATAAACTAGATTTTTCTGTAATACATGAAAAACACCAACTCCACCATGAGACCCTATCTACTATCTCTGCTTGCCCCTCCTGCTCCCCCTCCAAGCACGCACACCAGTTTACACACTCTGTGACTGTGGCAGGGACAGAGATGAGCTCAGGACAGCTGCACAGCAGCCTCAGGTAAGACAGAAACTCCCAGTCTCATACACAAGGGACCGACATGTACGCTGACATCTGTTGACGAAAACACACACACACACACACACACACACACACACACACACACACACACACACACACACACACACACACACGCGCACAGACACGCACACACAGAGTCTTTGAACTTTTTCTTTTTCTTTGGCTAACAACAAGCTTTTGTTTTGGGCAGCCACCATGAGTTACATGTGGACAACTTTGCAACTTAGTACAAATCTCCCAGACTCTCACAAGCTCTGATCAGAGCCTGTGGTGCACAGAGGAAGGGGAGTTCTCACACTAGCTTGGGGCAAATACACCATCTCACACACAGACACACACAAGCACTCAGAGTCCCAGCAGTCTTCAGCTGGCATGCGTGAGGCCCGGCAGCTGCAGGCTGCCAGGCTGTCTGGGCCTAGACGTTTACCCAGAAGAGGGCCACTGCCAGTGGGCTGATGCTCTACCCGTGGCCCAGGCCTAAAATAAGGCCTTCAGAGGTTTAGTCCCCCTGGCTTATGTGTGTATGTGTGTGTGTTTAATATTGCTGTAAGTGTTGGCAGTAATGTGTTGGCCATCTGGTAATCTGGACCCTCTAGGGCCACACATAGCATTACAGTAGCAGTGCTGCTGCCACAGCTATTTACAGGCCTACACTCTCAGGGACAGGGACACAAATACAGTACAACCACAGCAGCCAGCCGTATAGAGCTAGATCGTGACATCGCCAGTGGAATGCATTATGGGACCACTGTTCACACAAGTCTGACTTGATTATGGAAAATTCAGAGGCAGATACTGCTTTTGGGTTTGAACGTTAAATTGTGAACATTACAAACTAATTTTAAAAGCAGGAATAACACATTCAACTTATGTAGTTACATTTCATAGGGCTGTTGCTACGTTATACACCACAGATTTTTTAGTTATCTTAGCTGTGTCTAAATAGCTGTATGGATAACTCCCTAAAATGACACTACTTTACCGCATGCAGGTGCAGGGATAGCTCAGCAGGTAGAGTGTTTGCCCCATGATCGGAAGGTTGGAGGTTCAAATCCACTGAATGGCAGCCCTTGAGCAAGGTACTGTCTTTACACACTGCTTCCCGAAGGCTGGATTGGTAACTACCCACTGCTTCACTGTGTGAATGGGTTAAACGCAGAGGACTAAGTAGCTATATAAAGTATACCTTATTATTGTTTAGATTCTCTTTGTATCATCGGGGTGTTTTTTCAGTTTTGGTTAGTGTGTTTTCCTCCTTATTACCTGTTGGCATCTATTGTTCTGTTGGTATTGCACGTTTGCAACTACCCAGAATGCATTGCGGTTCCCAAGCTCTGTAGGTACACACCCACAGACACACACAAACACACAGAAACTGTAAAGACAGCAAAACAATTACAAAATTGTGTGCACAGATATAGGAAAACTTGTTTTTTTCAGAAATGCACAGAAATGCGTACACACAAACACACACACACACACACACACACACACACACACACACACACACACACACACACATACAGCCAGACTGAGACACTCTCACCTTCTAACTCTGCTGTCCTGTTTTCTGTTGCTTCATTGTCCATATTCTTATGTAATTTATGAAAATGTGATGTGCTGTTTGTGCTGCTATGTGATCCATGGACACCTAATGTTCTCCACCACCTGCTCGGCGTTTGGAGTCGGGGTCCTAATGTGACAGCGTGGGCGACACCGGACAGACCGAGAGCAGAACAGCCAATGACTCAGCAGGCTTCAAAAACAGCCAATGCCGAGAAATAATTGAAAATAAAAGTGCTTTATGTAAGGCAAGTGTGGTTAATGAGCTGTAGGCAAGTGTGATTTCTTTAGTTGGTATCTGCAAACCTTCTTTTGTTCCACTCCGTGGCTCTCTGTTACTGTCATTTTGTTTTTTTCCTTTGCTTTGTTACTTAAAAGTAATGCTTTGGAGTGTGTTTTGAGGTGCTGGCAGAGTAT
The DNA here is from genome assembly GCF_041146795.1 of Maylandia zebra. Taxonomy (NCBI): domain Eukaryota; kingdom Metazoa; phylum Chordata; class Actinopteri; order Cichliformes; family Cichlidae; genus Maylandia; species Maylandia zebra. The sequence continues at coordinate 30,534,162 of NC_135179.1, read as the reverse complement.
GCTACATTTTGTGTAGTCTAAGAGTAACTACTGTGACTTTGGCTCACTCCCTTCTCCTTTCAGTTCTTTGTATTTTTTTTTTCTCCACTGGCCGCTCTTGTTCTTCAGTGGGCTATTCGTGGTCATGGATATTAACAGATGGTTACTTGTGATTTCTAAGACTTAATCTGTGTTTCTCTGCATCTAACACTAAAGGTGTATGACGTCCAATGAGAAGCAAAAAGTTCAGCCAGTGTTTTGCCACATTTTGTCATTTCATGCAGGGATGTATAATTATTAAGTTGTTCGGTATTGTTCCTTTTAAAATTGTGAACATGATCAAATATAAATTCACCCGACACCTTAAATGGTAAATGGTAAATGGCCTGTATTTATATAGCGCCTTACTAGTCCCTAAGGACCCCAAAGCGCTTTACATATCCAGTCATCCACCCATTCACACACACATTCACACACTGGTGATGGCAAGCTACATTGTAGCCACAGCCACCCTGGGGAGCACTGACAGAGGCGAGGCTGCCGGACACTGGCGCCACCGGGCCCTCTGACCACCACCAGTAGGCAACGGGTGAAGTGTCTTAAAATTAATACCACTGCCATAAAGTCTCCTTTCATGAAGCATTTAAATAGTTTCTGTTGACACTATCAGGAACACCACAATGGTTTTGGTTTTGTTACTGTTTGCTGGTAATATGATGGTATATTCACAATATACTAAAAATAAGTGTTCTTTCGTAGTTACTTCTGTAACTTCTGTAAGTGCACCTGGTGTGGAGATTGTCTCAGCTAATAATAACAGTCATAAAAAAATACAGGGCTCACAAGTAAACGTCCTCTCCCCTGAATAATTTCCGATCCCAGAGATGTTTGGAGCCAAGAAGGTATCATTTACAATTGGTTTATTTGGCAAAGTAAGTTCTTACACAAGGTATGTAGCAGATCTCAACAAAAGACATGGAAAGAACAAATGTAAAGCATTGTAGAGTAGGAAAGACAACAACAACAACAACAAACAAGAAGCTGATTTTGTAGTATATGTACTGGCCAGGCAAGATGGAGCTTGCCATTTTGTGGCTGGCAATTTTTGTGCAATGGCTTTAAAAAAGAAGATATGCCCTGAGATGCAAGGCCATATTTCTCATTTCTCATCTAAAATCCATTGTTACATTTTAGAAAGTTAATGTGCAGAGTGTTTCATTTAAATATTTAGTAGCTGCTTATGGGTTTTTTAAAATAGCTTTATATACATTTGTTTTCATGTATTTGTGAATGCACAGAAAACATTCACCTTCTTTTCATGTCTACTGTTTCCTTTGTGCTCTACCTAGAATTAACTGTAGAGTTTGGCGAGTTATCCTTAAAGGGTTCCTACGTGGACAAAAACTCTTCTTGTGTGCATAAATTTTGTCCCCCAAAACAAAAAAAAGGACTGTTAATTAATTAGCATGCAAAAGTGTAATAGATTCCTTTTTTGGTGTCTTCAGTTACAGTGTTCTGCCTACAATAATACCCCCATAAAATTTACATTATGACTGAGCTACCACGTAATAACTGAACGTTTGAGTGACTGAATATTCTCTTTTCCCAAGGATGAATGTCCATTTGATTAGAGGAGGTATGCGGACTTATCAGGGGGATAATAGCCCGACCAAAGGAATCAGTGCACAAAATGAAACGTCTCATGCTTCTCTGACGCACATAGGAAGCAAACGGTGTAATGCCAAGGGCATATCAATTTTCAGCTACATCATATCCTTATTCCATGTATGTTTCTTGCTCCATAGCTATGAAATGTCTTCTATTTCCATTTACACTGGACCCTGGAAACATGTCAAATAGAAAAAGAAGAAACACTTGTAACCTTGTCAAAATTCATGAATTTCAGAATTTGTAGGCAGGGTGGCCTTGAGGTCCTCCTCTATATGAAATGGTCTAAATCCAATGCCTAGGGTAAAATACAAGTTCTGCAACAGGAACAGTGTAACTACTCACCAAGTCCCCCTAGAGGCTACAAGGTTGATTACAACTGCCAAAGGGAGCATTAGGCTATTAGCTAATTTAAGTGAACAATACCAACATATACATAAAATAGATGTTCTGATGTTTTGGCCCAGTTGGAGGCTCAACTTAAATCTGACAGCTGACTGTTTGTGACACGGTGAGCTTTGAGCTAGGTAACTCTTCCAAAAAGAAAAACTTTCTTCACAGCTACACAAGGAAATGAAGGCTAAAGCATCACATCAGTCAAACGAACTGTAGTAATATGTCCACTTTTCTCAACAGAAGAACCATAATATCAGTGGATGGAATGGGGGCTGAAATGACACGAGAGTTGCATCAAATCTGCCTTTTTAAATCAATTTTTATGTCCTAGAATTTGTATTTACACAACCCTTGTGGACACATTTTAGAGTCAGGTTGAGCTGTAAAGCCTGAATTTCCCCTTAGCAGGTGGCAGTAATGGGAAACTGGAGATAATAAAACAGTGACGAAAAAAACCCGTTAAGCAGAAGCAAAAGACCATTAATATCACAAAAATCTTATGAAATATGTAATCCTAATTGCTAATAGACTTTAATCTTTCTGTAAAGTTTGCTGTTGGTAAATGATGCAAATCCTTGTCCCATAAGCAACTAAGCTGCTCCCATGAAACTAATTGATTTTGCCAAAAGATTTTACGGTTTTAAATTTGTGAGCTGGTTACATGCAAAGTTTGCAGGGAGGGATTTGTTAGAGTGACGATCAAAAACTGAAATAGATTACTTGCATTAACACATTTCATCTGATATGCTGTTATACTTGCCCTCATTTAGATTTACAAAAAGGACGAAACTGAGAAAAATAAAACATTTTGTTTAAAATAATGAGTTAGCAGGCAAGACACTGGCAAATGTATTTGTTTTCTTTTTTGGCCAACACTGGGTGTAAAATTTGTTGTCACCAGTGTTCTGTACAAATAAAAAAAATTATAGTTATTAACCGATACGGCAATTTTGTGTATTCATGGTCATACTACTACATATTCATTTAGGTTATTCCAAGCCTTTTTCCTGTGTCCTAATGGAAACTAGATTTTGAGAATAATATCTGCAAAGTAATGACTCCACTATAATTAGCAAACGCTATGGTTACGAGTGTTTTTGTTTGAAAAATTAATACCACATTCTGCTTTTCACAATTGGAAAACCAGTGGATTTGAGCATTTTACTCCTCCCCCACAGCCAACACTACGCACACACACACAGACTCGTCCCACATTTCTATGTCCATACTATTATCCATTTTTCACGTCCAATTGCTCTGTTATGGTAATCGTTGAAGGCTCGCCATGGGCTGATTACTCACAGCTGACTTCAGAAGCTTCTCCCTCCTCTCTCCTGCCGTTTTCCTGCTGGCTCTTAATGCACTATTAACCCATTCCTGCTTATTAATTCCTTCCCAGTCATTGCGAAGCGTCCACTCCATGATATCTGTCATCATTCCATGCCTATTAGCTCCTCGGCCAACAGTTATTTCAAGCATGCCGCCACATTTCTTTTTTGTCCCCCCCCTTCTCTCCCTCCTCTAACAGTCTGTTTAAGGAAGTGTAATTGCTGTGGGAGGGGGTAGGAATTTAGGATACTGCTGCTCCGAGTCTGAGCTTCAGTTGTATTCTTGTTGGTCTTACAGTATGCGATTACGGAGCCGGTGATCTATTTGTGCTTTTTGTATTATGACTGACTACGTGTTGATTGACTACTGCAGGGTTGATGTTGTCTTTCAGTCACTATCTGGACAGAGCCTCTTCTGTAGTACTTTTATCTACATGCAGTGAAGTGTTGTAGTAGGCTCTCAACTACCTTTTCCAAATGTGAATAAAATGACCAGATTATATCATAAGGATGGTTTTCCAAAATACATTACTTGATTTGTTGGCTGACTTCTAGAATATTTGACATTTCCATTTCCATTGCAGGAGTTTTCTTCCTCTTCTTTCTCGGGTGGGAGGGGAAGGGGGGTGTCTAACTGTTTTGGTAAACATATTGTCCGTAACCAAAGTTTCTAAAACAGACCCAGTGCTTTCCTTGGTGGAGTACAGCTGTTATAAGTCTGTCTGTTGGGTCTTTTCTAGACAGATATTCTGCCTGAGTACTTTATGTTCTCCTGCTATAAATCCTAATGGTCTGCTCTTGGATGAAGAACAGGAATATTCCTCACAGTGGATCTTGGCAGCTGAATCTGGAACCACTGCTGGTGTCAGGGCCTGTGGTTTTGGACTGTCCTGAGACATATGGAGGAATGCTGGAATAACACAAAACCCTTAAGTTAGCAGGGCTCAACCACAGATCGTCTCAGGTTTCTGTAAGACCACATTAAAGTCGAGTAGTAGCTCTAAGTGTGGTCTTTTTGATGGAACTTTTACTGATTTTTCTACAGCCTGGTTACACATGACTCCACAGCATCAATCAATCAAAAGCAGTGTTTGTTCTACGTTTTTTCACACAAACGCTGAGCCCAAAGCAAACTTGACCACGAGTGGCCCAAAAGTGCCAAAGCAATGAAAAACTAAATTATAAAGACAGCTGTTACTGCAAATGATCTAAGACAATAACTACAGACTGGGTAGCAACCACAACCTAACAGTTGTGTTGATATTATAAGATGGTGCAGTCTACACAATCCAATTGTGGGTAAAACCAGTAACACTAAGCTATATCTCACATAACTCCAAGTACATCCTATGGAAAAATGCTAAAGACTGTAAAAAAACAAACAAAAAAACTGGTGTGCATGGTGAAAATTGTTTGTTGGGATACAGTAATGTCTGGCAGCCACAAAAAAAGTTACATTTTTTTTAATAGGGTTGCTAACATAAACAATGTACAATGAACAGTTTCAGTATTCATGAAAGAGATTGCAAAGAACTAAACAGATATTAAGTGTCAAATTCACATTTGAAGTTTCTTATATGTTAAACTGCGCATTTCACCTCCTTACACTTTAAATGGGTTGCCAGTGATCTGGTGGATGTAAGTGTACGTCTCTCCATTTTGCCATTATTTTGTCGTTACCATTTGCCTTTTAAAAGCTTTTCAATTTCACAAAAGAACTCAGAGAATCATCTAAAGAACTCCAGGCCTTGTTTGTTTCAGTTATGGTCAGTGTTCATTATGGGGGCATACACTGTACGATTTTTGGCTCATTTTGAGACGATTTTTCCGTCGTGAGACTGTTTTGGTGATCGGCCTGAGTTTCACCTTCCTCGTGTAGCATACGTGGGGTAACGAGAAGCGATTGACACCTTACGACCAGCTCCCGATCGTCAAATGCTTGGTCGTAAGAAAATCAAACCTGTTTGAAATCCTGTCGGCCTTTGTGAGGGTGTCACCGCAGCCTCTCACACTGCAAAGTGAAAAGACGGAGCAGCACGGCAGTGCAGCGTGTTATCTGGACACAAGCGATGGAGGCATTACTTGTAGAACTGTGGAAAGCTCATCCGAGCCTTTTCGATGTGGCCTCACAAAATTATCACGACCACAACAACCGTGAAAATAGTTGGATTTACATGCTGCTCAATCACAGCTGCCTGATCAATGTTTTTCATTAGCAATTTAGCAAAGTTGATGGTGGTGGTGTGTCTGTGTGAGTGATAGACAGAGTGGGAGAGCGAGCGACAGAATTTCTGTTATAACCTTCATTTTATGGAGGCACAGTGTGAGCACTCAGGTCGCATCAGAGCATCGGACCGTATAGTGTGAGACCCTGCATCGTGACCTACGAACTTCTAAGCCCTGCGAGTCAATCGTGCAGTTTGAGCAGAAGCTGAATAACGCGACTGAAGAAATCGCCCAGCTTTAGGCAACAGTGAGAAGGAGACTGGGCAAGAATGGCATCTATGGGAGTGCTCCAAGGTGAAAATAACTGCTGACCAAAACAGCCATAACGGCTCATCTCATTTTTGCCAAAAAATGTCTTGATGATCCCAGGACTATTGGGAGAACATGCTGTGAACTGATAATACACATGTTAAACTTTCTGGAAGGTTTACACTTTGTTTCATCTGTCATAAAACTAACACAGTGTTTCATAAAAAGAGCATTGCAACCAACAGTCAACATCGGTGGTGGTAGTGTGATGATCTGAGGCTGGAGGACTTGCCTTTATTATTCAGACCATGAGTTCTGCTCTCTATCAGGAGGAGAATGTCTGGCCATCAGTTCATGCCCTGAAGTGCAAGTGCACTTGGGTTATGCAGTAGGACAATGAGGCGAAACACAACAGCAAGTCCACCTCTGAATAAAAGAAAGTAAGAAAGGAAAGAGTCTGAGTGGTCTAGGGAAAATCCAGTTGGCATGACCTTAAACAGGTCTTTATGCCTTTAAACCCTCCAATTTGAAAACAATTTTGCAAAGAAGACTAGGTCAATTTTTTTCCACAGCTATGTGAAATACTTATTGCTAGTTATAAGAACGCTTGATTGGTTGTGTCATCCCTGAAAGCAAGACATGCTGTTATTAAATTTGCAGGGTACTAACTTTTTCACATAGGGCCAGATACATTTGAATAGCTTTTCCCCCTTAATAAATGAAATGAAAACAAAATGATGTCTAATTTAGAAAGAAATGCAGAAATTACAATCATGAAAGAGAAACAAGTGACGGGTGAGTAATCAGTCTCTCACACTGTTATGAAGGAGTTCTGGTCCACTCTTCTTTATAAGGTTGTTTCATTGAATTGAGCCTTGTGGTTATTTATTCATTTATAGATCCCATAAGGTCCTGCCACAGCATTTCAGTGAAGTTGGTCTTAAGCCATTACAAATTCTTTTCTTTTTCAGCAATTTCTTTGTGCATTTGCTGCTGTGCTTGAGGTTATGTTGTATGGTCTGTTTTCAGTAAAGCTTTAGGTTTTAGATGCCTTCACATTTAACTCTAGAACTTTTTAGGTGTAAAGAGGAGTTCATGGTCAATGGCTACAAGGTGCCCAGGTCTTGTGACTGCAAAACAGCCCAAATCAACCCTTCAACTACTGTACTTGGCAGTTATGAGGCGTTTGTGCTTATGCTGTGGTTGGTTCTGACTACATACATAGCATCAAGAATGGAACTGCTTATAACTAAAAGTCCAAGTGGAAACAGAAAGAATAACTTTGTATAAAGAATGAATTTAACCATTGTCATCAGAAACTCAGCCACATAATTAACAGACACTGGCAGATCTTAAAAGCTGAACCATCACTGAAATGTCTCTCCTTAGATCATTTCGAAGAGCTCAAACAATCAGAGATAATCGAGTACATATTTTTTAGCCAAGCAAACTAAATGATGCTTGGCTTCAGTTAAAAGGAAACTTTAGTGCACCCAGAAAGTATTCACAACACCTCACTTGTTCCACATCTTGTTGTTATGGCCTTATTCCAGAATGGATTCAGTTCATTTTTTTTTACCTCAATACTCTACACACAGCATCCCATAATGACAAAGTGAAAAACATTTGCTTGAAATTTATTACAAATAATAAACAAAACTGTAGCATTTTACAGTATTGTCATTGTCCGATTGGAAGATGAACCTTCACCCCAGACTGATGTTCAGAGTGCTCTGGAGCAGGTCATCATCATCTTTGCACATTACTGCATTCATCTTTCCCTCAAGCCTCACTAGTTCCCCAGTTCCTGCTGTCAAAGACATTCCCATAGTATGAAGCTGCCACCACAAAGCTTCACTGTAGAGATGGTATGGACCAGTTGATGAGCGTTGTTTGGTTTCCTCCAGACATGACACCTGGGATTTAGGCCAAAGAGTTGAAGCTTTGTTCTATCAGACCAGAGATTTTTGTTTTTCATAGTTTCAGTCCTTGAAGACCCTATTGGCAAACCTCAGAGAGAACTTGAGAGAACCCATGCAAGAATAAGCTTGTCTTAGTTTTTCACAGGCATGCTTATAGTATTTTAGTATTTAGTATTTAGTATTTAGTATTTATTTATTTATTGTCATTGTCAAGAACAATGAAATTGCGTTTGGGGCTTCCATACAACCCAAAAAAAAAGAAGAAAATAATAAATACCCCTTAAAACCCAAGTGTACATATTTAACCCAGTGTGACTCCAATGCAATAAGACAATCCTTAGCAATAATGTTCGTAGAAATTCAGACAAAGACCTGAGAAACATGACAAAATACAACAATGCAACCCATTCAATATTATTGTACTGTGAGATATGATATGATGTCCTGTGAACACTTTTATTTTTACATGAATGATGAATAATGAATGTTTACACACTAGCCGCTGCGTAAATAATTAAATAATTATGCTACCAATGCTTTGAGCCATATTCTATGGTTACTTTTAATGGAAGACGTAAAAAGTTCTTGAGGTGCTCTGTAAAAACTAGTCAAACTTCATTTTGAAAAAGACAATAAAAGTAGCTAAAGAGCTTTAATAATTTTTATAGACAATTTTGCACCGATGTGGCACCTGTTAGTGTCTAAAGAATTGATTGTCTTTTAATTTGCATAACGCTTCTTTGTTGTAACTCGTATGTGGCAGGAATGAAGGATCATGATTGTTAGAAAGCCCACTGTTTACACATTATTTGCTTGGTTGAAGTGTAGTGGTTTGTTTATAGATAGTGTTTGCGCTGCGGAAATTGATATGTCCTACGTCATTGAACTCACCATATCTATGCTGACGCTCCTTGAATGCACCACTCTGTGCCGTGTGCTGCTAGTCTGCCTTGTAGCTGCTGATAGCCAGCATTGCTCCTTGTGTCCTCTCATCAGCATTTCGTGGGTTTTGGTTTATTGCTGTGTGTGAATGCCAGAAGGTGGGTTCTGTTTACATGATGTTCCGTATATCAGATGCTATTGTGTGTATTTGTTCCCTCGTGACTATGCTCATGTTATCTTATGCTAATGCGCTAAGACGCTATGTAAGCTACTAAGCTAGTTAATGCTAATTATAAATCTTGTGTAATTATTGAAGTTGTTATAGATGTGAGTGTTGAATACAGTTCCTTGTGCTATCTCTGTGCTAGAATAATGTCTGGGCATGTTGAATGTTTTATGTGTGCTGTACTGATAGTTGCTTTATGTATCGTTACTACAGACCACAGCTGAATAAATCTCCTAAACTTGGAAGCTGCCTCCGTGTTCCTTAACCGGAACACACCCACCATACCTTGCCGCTCTAAATCAAATCAGCTAAACTCCCGGAGACAACATTCTCTCCATTTTATGGTCCTTCGAGCCGGATTAGAGTACTGATTAAGGTATGGAACAGACAGATGTCCAGGCTGACTCAGCACCCCCACGTGTTTCGCAGAGAGAGCGACGGCCACCTACTTACCTGACCGATTATGAGGTTTCAACACTCCCTCTTGAGGGACAAACTCAAACCAGGCAACCTGCTACTGCTTCTCAGTGTTCACATAGTGGTAAAACACGCTCATCCCAGAGGAGCTCCAGATCCAGATCCACAAGAGCATCACGCTCGGCGATAGGCAGATTCCCTTCCCACGCATTATCAGACCTGGAAACAGCCCAGCTCGAAGAGCGAGTGAAGCAGATGGAACTTGAGGAATTCCAACAGCACCTAGAAGAGGATCAACAAGTCGAATATGAGTGTCAACGACTTCAAGCTCAAGCCAGAGAGGCCCAGCAGCTACAGGAAGAAGCCATTAGAACCCAAGAGTCACTGAGCAGACAGCTGGAGAGGCGACGACAGCTAAAGAAGAGGGTAAACGAGTTGGAGATAGCCAAGATGGTTACTTCTCTCCTTAAAGAGAAGGCACAAGAACCCAGTGGTTCCAGAGTCTCATCATGCCCATCGGAGAATAGTAATTCGAGCACCCATGCAGCTCTACCTTCAGTCGGTCCCGTGGGTCATCCTCCTGTACCGCTAATCGCTCCACCCTCAACACTTACTGTGGCTCAGCCTCCAGCGCCTGTGGTAGCTCCACCTCCAGTAACCATGGCCTCGCATCCATTGCATTCTCAATGCATGCCCCAAGTGCTGCACCCAACTGTTCCAGCTGGACCTTGGTCTACTACCTTTGCACCTGATATCTCTTACCAGGCATCTACTCCATTCTCAGTTCAGCCATCGCAGTACGCTCATGCAGCCTGCACTAACCCTGCCGAAGCAGAGTTATCTTGCACTCCCACCCGGACTAAGTCCGAGCTACATCAACTACCGACAGCTAATGCCTACCCTTTCCTCGCCACAGGTCATGGCATTCCCAAACCTATGATTCCCTCCTTTGAGAGTGGCCGTGAAAGTGACTTTGCCTTATTGAAAATGGCCCTTGACAACCTGTTGAACAGTCATCCACAACTGAATGAGCAGTATAAATATCAAGTGCTGCTTGGGCACCTACGGCTACCTAGTGCAATCCAGCTAGCTAAGACATACATGCACGACCCAACGCCGTACACCACAGCCATGCACGCCCTGCAGGACAAGTATGGGCAACCCCATCAGCTCGTCCAAAGCGAATTGGGCATAATTCTGAATGCTCCAGCTATAAAATTCGGCAACGCAGAAGCCTTTGATGCATTTGCCTTGTCTATCCAATCTCTAGTAGGGATGCTTAGGACACTGGAGGGCCAGAACGGCTTTGAGCTAAGATGTGGGTCTCATGTCGACCGACTACTGAGTAAGATGCCACCCAGTTATCGCGATGGGTTTGTAGAGCATTGCCTGAACCAAGGCATTCTTCGGACAGGTACTGACCAAACCTATACCCTGCCTGATCTGAGTTCCTGGCTGCAGATGAAATCCCAAGCGAAGCGTATCGCAGGTAGAGCTGCTTCACTCTATAGTCCTGAAGCTTATAAGCTGACAAAGAAAGACCAGCGTCTTCCCAATAAACCAAAGGAGAAATCTACAGCCTTCTTCCTGACTTCCCGGGAATCCCCCAGCGCAGAAGGGAGTTCTTTCCGACCAAAGACCTCATCCAGACCAAAACCATATTGCCCGCGCTGCGAGAATAAGGAGCATTTCCTGAACGCTTGTGTAGAGTTTAAGAAACTGACCACCGACCAGATGGTGAGGTGGTTAACTGATGAACAGCGGTGCTGGAAATGTGGAAGAACTCACCAGCCGGAGGTTTGCACCCTCAAACGACCTTGTAATACCTGCAGAGAACAACACCTGACTGTACTGCATGATGCTATCCAGCAGATCCAGAAGAGTGTGCTCATGCTGACTGCTCCGACTACAACAGTGTACTTGGATAGGCCGAACCGTTCCCCCAAGGTGATGCTGAAGGTTGTAAAGGTCTTGCTGTACAACAGGGACCAAACATTGGAGACTCATGCAATACTTGATGATGGCTCAGAACGAAGCATCATTTTACCACAAGCTGTTCGACGCTTAAAACTCACCCCAGAGCCCGAGACGCTTACCCTGCGGACTGTCCACCAAGAGGTAGTGCAGCTTCGTGGCGCCTCAGTCTCCTTCCAAGTGTCTTCCCCCTACAAACCTGGGGAGAAGTATCATATACAAAAGGCATTCACCGCCGATGCCCTTGGTCTCTCAGAACATTCCTATCCGGTGAGGATTCTCCAACGCCGCTATAAACACCTGCGTGACTTACCTCTGCCTTTGGTAGACCATGTTCAACCTCTGCTGCTTATCGGCTCTGACATGCCTCATCTCCTGGCCCCCACAGAACCAGTTCATCTGGGCCCGACAGGGGGACCCATCGCTGTCCATACCAAGCTTGGTTGGTCGCTCCAAGGTCCCATCAGTATCGACCAGACTCCTGCAACTGAGCAGCAGTGCCTGTTCACAACAACCGTTGTGCCAACCAGTGAGCTTTTCAGGAATGTTGAGCGTCTCTGGCAGATTGATACGCTCCCTTATGTGAGCGAGAAGCAGGTAACCCGATCAAAGCAAGATCAGCAAGCTCTGAACCTACTCCAGACATCCACTATCAGGGTCACTGTCGATGGGACACAGAGGTATGCCACACCACTGCTTCGTCGCGCCAACTCCGCCACGCTTCAAGCTCCTATGGAAGCAGTCTTGCCAAGTCTGCGCAGTACAGAGAGGAGACTTGTCAAAGACCCACAACGTGCCGAAGTGTATTGTCAGGAGATTCAGAAACTAGAGAAGTTGGGCTATGTAGCTGTGGTGCCACATGAGATAGCTAGAACCACTGCAGAATCCTGGTTCATACCTCACCACATGGTGCGACACAATAACAAGGACAGGATCGTCTTTGACTGCTCTTTCCAGTACGAAGGGAAGTCCCTCAACTCTATTCTCCTCCCTGGACCTGCCCTAGGTCCATCTTTGCTAGGAGTTCTTCTTCGGTTTCGACAGTATCCAGTTGCTGTGAGTGGCGACATCAAAGGTATGTTCCACCAGATACGCCTGTTGCCAGCAGACAAACCAGTGCTGCGCTTCCTCTGGCGGGACATGAAGAGGAATGAAGAGCCGAAGATCTATGAATGGCAAGTGCTACCATTTGGCACTACATGCAGTCCTTGCTGCGCCATCTATGCACTGCAGCAGCACGTCCGGGACACTTGTAGGTCCAATCATGACCTCGTCGATTGTGTAGAGCAGTCGTTCTACGTGGATAACTGTCTCCGCAGCACCCACTCCCAAGAGGAGGCTAAGGCCCTAGTCGACAGTCTGCGCCAGCTGCTCCACACCGGGGGCTTTGAGATACGTCAATGGGCCAGCAACATCCCTGCTGTCATTGAACATCTTCCATCCAATGTCAGATCTGAGAGTAGTGACCTATGGCTCTCTCAGTCTAGCACGGACCTTTGGGAGCCAACTCTGGGATTGACATGGGATTGCCTTCGTGACTCCTTCAAATACAGACATCGACTGGGGGAGAGAACTGAACCCACACTGAGGAACGTCTACAAAAAACTTGCGTGTCAGTATGATCCGCTAGGTTATATAGTACCGTTCACCACACGGGCAAAGATTCTGGTACAGGATCTTTGGAAGGACCAGCTCGGCTGGGACGACCCGATCCAGCCACCTAGCCTTCGTGACAGATGGCTTGCCTGGGAAAAGGAGATTCCTGATCTTATCCAAATGGAAATCCCCAGATGTTATGCACCAGCGTCTGCTGATTCATCTGCCTCGAGCAGAGATCTCCACATCTTTTGCGACGCTTCCGAGAGAGCGTATGGGTCTGTCGCTTACCTACGGACAGAAACTGCTCAGAAGGAAGTCTACGTTGCCTTTGTAATGGCTAGATCCCGAGTGGCCCCAAAGAAACAGTTGTCCATGCCACAGTTGGAGCTAAGTGCCGCTCTCACTGGTGCACAACTAGCTGGTCTCCTTCAAGCTGAGCTCACGCTGCCCATTCGGAAGGTTGTTCTCTGGTCGGACTCTACTACCGTCCTCCACTGGATCAAGTCAGAATCTTGCAGCTATAAAGTTTTTGTGGGCACGCGGGTGGCAGAGATCCAGAGTCTTACAGATGGGAGTACCTGGAGATATGTGGATAGCGCGAATAACCCTGCCGATGACATTACCCGGGGCAAGACCTTAAAGGAGCTGTCACGACCACACCGGTGGCACCAAGGCCCTGAGTTTTTACGTCAATCCGAGGAACATTGGCCGACCAGCCCACCAGTATATCCAGAGCCAGAGGATGGTGAGCTGAAGAAATCATATTTCTGTGGACAGGTTAGGGTTAACTCCTGCCCTCAACTTCCTGAAATCAGCATGTTCTCTACCTGGAAGACAACAGCGCGGTCCCTACATGGGGCGGCTGACCCAAATTCAAGCTCGCACAGTGAAACAGATGATTACATCAAAGCTGAGAAACTCCTCCTGATGAAGGCCCAGTCAGAGTCATTCCCAGATGAGGCTAATGCACTCAGGTCTGGCAGACCATTGCCAACCAACAGCCGTTTGAACTCCTTATCACCCGAATATGATAAGGATACGGAACTCATCAGAGTTGGTGGAAGGTTACGAAGAGTTGAGCAGCTGGAGCTAGACACGATCCACCCGATCATACTGGACCCAAAACATCCTCTGACTAAGCTCATCATCCAAGATTTTGATGAGACCCTCCTTCATCCTGGACCAGAAAGAGTGTTGGCTGAACTACGTCGCCGGTTCTGGATCCTCCGGGGGAGGGAAGCAGTCAGACGGTATCAGAGGGACTGCAGGCAGTGTCAGGCTTGGCGTGCCAATCCATCCATCCCAAAGATGGCAGATCTGCCACCAGCTCGTCTGCGTCTGTATAAACCACCCTTTTACTCGACTGGAGTCGATTGTTTTGGACCCTTTACCGTGAAAATTGGACGTCGAACAGAGAAGCGTTGGTGCATAGTCTTCAAATGCATGACGACCCGCTGTGTGCATGGCCTGTTGGTAAGGTAACGACTACTTACCCTGGAGCTGATGGACGCATCCGGACTGCTGCCGTTAAGGTCAAAGATCGAACGTATATTCGACCGGTAGCCCGCTTGGTCTCACTCCCTATGCTTGAAGATGATAAGGATCCACGTACCTGAGTGGCTTTCTACCTTGGATTCGACTGTCTGTGCAGACATTCGGGGGCGGCTGTGTTAGAAAGCCCACTGTTTACACATTATTTGCTTGGTTGAAGTGTAGTGGTTTGTTTATAGATAGTGTTTGCGCTGCGGAAATTGATATGTCCTACGTCATTGAACTCACCATATCTATGCTGACGCTCCTTGAATGCACCACTCTGTGCCGTGTGCTGCTAGTCTGCCTTGTAGCTGCTGATAGCCAGCATTGCTCCTTGTGTCCTCTCATCAGCATTTCGTGGGTTTTGGTTTATTGCTGTGTGTGAATGCCAGAAGGTGGGTTCTGTTTACATGATGTTCCGTATGTCAGATGCTATTGTGTGTATTTGTTCCCTCGTGACTATGCTCATGTTATCTTATGCTAATGCGCTAAGATGCTATGTAAGCTACTAAGCTAGTTAATGCTAATTATAAATCTTGTGTAATTATTGAAGTTGTTATAGATGTGAGTGTTGAATACAGTTCCTTGTGCTATCTCTGTGCTAGAATAATGTCTGGGCATGTTGAATGTTTTATGTGTGCTGTACTGATAGTTGCTTTATGTATCGTTACTACAGACCACAGCTGAATAAATCTCCTAAACTTGGAAGCTGCCTCCGTGTTCTTTAACCGGAACACACCCACCATACCTTGCCGCTCTAAATCAAATCAGCTAAACTCCCGGAGACAACATTCTCTCCATTTTAATGATCATATGTCATTAAATTAAAAAAGGACATGCTCTTTAGTTTGCAAAACTTGGTGTTGCAGATAACAATGCGCACAAAAAGACAGAAGTAGATGAGTGAAGAATTAAACAGAGAGCTTCAGTGGATGACTCAAAACCTCCCTTTGTCTGCTTTAAAAGTTTGAAAAATTGTCTAATGCTATCTCACTGTAAGTCTGACATCGGAGACTTTGACAAGCTCTTTCACATTTCTCAAGCTCTTCCTTTCAAGCATTATGGGGCCTTAAAGTTTAATATTCTGCAATGTTTTTATTCACTATACTACATCTGGTTAATTCATCTTTTAATTTATCCTCTCTGCTTGATATGGCGCAAAAATGTCTTTGAACAAAACCTCACAGACTTTCAGGTCTGCGTGGTGAATGATGGTGATCCTTAGACTAACCTAGCACTTTGCTATTGACTGCTGGGAGTTTTTTAGAAGTAAAATAGACCTTTATTTTTTTAAATTACTGACAGTATTTAAGGACTATTACATTAGGACTGAGCTTGCTCTCGCACAGTTGAACATCATCCATTGTCTCATCCCCCTTCTTCTTAGTTCCCTTTTTAACTTTCCATCTTATTCAACACTAACCCTGACGATTTGGCATTCACACCAATTTGCCATTCACAACTTTGCTAATAACTCCAACCTTTTATTGCATTACCAGTTCACCACTCAGCTGTGGAAGTCATAGGCTAGCAGTTCTCTCACTAACGTGTTAGCCCCTTTTGATTTCCAGTTGCATATCAACCTGCAATTACAGGACCTGGTCTGGAAACTGTCAAGCATGACTGCAGAGGTATTGGAGTTATTGCAATTACACTCTGGTAATTGAGCTGCCACGGGTGACGATGTTAAACACTGTGTCTATAGTGGAAGTCCATGTTGCCACTGTCTCATTCCATTTTACTCCTTTTCTCAGCATAACACAATGTTTGAAATTCCTTTTTTCACCAGGCAGAGACCGTACACTTCAAAATAGCACGTAAGCCGATTTGTTTTTCATCTTGACTTCATGACCTTTTAGATATCAAATGAATGTTATATTATAAAAAACTTATGTCAGCACTGTAAACCCAAATGCTCAGAGTACTTAAATAATTAAGTAATGTCAGCTTAAGCTTTTAAAAACAGTCCTACTAACTCAAACAGCTTAAGATCATCTAACATTTTCTTAGTTCGGTGTATTATTTTTAATAAACTTTGGCTATTTTGCATATTAAGTACCTGTTACTTAAAAAAATAATTAATTAATTTAAATTTTATGGCAGTCATCTTGTAATGTTTTGATTCCTGGGGTCAATTTGACTACAAACATAAATGATATTAGTCTTTAGTCTGATATAACAGCTGGGTCAAGATTATGAGAAAAGACAATGGAGCATCAGTGGCTCACAGACAAATACAGTTTGACAAATCACTTTTTTTTTGCTTTGTTCTTTTGTTGTTGTTGCTTTTACTCTTTTTAAAACATGACACAATCATTGTAACGTAGCCATTTTTTTTTTTACTGCAATTCATTTATTGGGGCATTTAAAAATCTGCAAAAACCCCAAGCTTTAAAAATTCTAAACTTACCTTTTTGACCATGTAACCTGACCTTTTTGAGAGGTATGTATCAGGCTTTTGAAAGGCAGTTTCAGTCTCTTTTAACAATGTCTAATATTATTAGAAACCAAATGTGCTAGCAGCTTCTCTCACTTTGTTCTCACCATAGCAAAAGATGCAGGTAGGTCAAAACTTGGAGTACCCCTTAAACCTGAAGAACAAATATCACAGTATGGAGAACCATAACTATCATTTTATCATAGGTCAATTAATTTTGAACTCACTTAGTAGTTTTGCTGTAGTAGCTTTGCTACCCTCAAAGGTGTTCAAACAGAGCATGCCCAACATGTTCTTTGCCAAGCTTGACAGCCATCCTTTTAGCTGATGACCTTTTTCAAATAGATGGCTCCCAAAACAGGTAAGTGACCAAATGTTTTGGCTGCAATTTGAAAAAATTCGCAGTGGAAAGAGACTTGTCATGAACCTCACACTGAATTCTAGCATTAACCCACTTTGTTTTCAATCTTCAACATCTTTTGTCCACCATATCCACTATCCCCACTCTGCACACAGTTAAACCGCC
The DNA here is from genome assembly GCF_041146795.1 of Maylandia zebra. Classification (NCBI taxonomy): domain Eukaryota; kingdom Metazoa; phylum Chordata; class Actinopteri; order Cichliformes; family Cichlidae; genus Maylandia; species Maylandia zebra. The sequence goes on along the minus strand of NC_135179.1, from coordinate 30,516,800 downwards.
TCACTCTTGCCTCTGTTTGTCACTTGGGTTCAGTTGCCTCAGAACTGTTTACTGTCTAGAACACAGATCATCAGTTGTTACTCATTCATATGTAGTTTGTTCTACAAAAATACAGAGTTGTAACTAAAATAATAAATAGCTTTCAAACATAACTCCTACACACTGGTTGACGGTTAACGACATAAAAGTATTATGACAATTTGCAGAATCTTCTGAGTCATGACTAGTGTAAACCACCTTTCTGATTAAGATGATGCAGATATGATTTGTAATAAAATCATTCTGTGGATTAGTTGATTCATTTTTTTTCATGCTCTCTCATTCATTCAGGACAAGTCTGATGTGGCAGATCTGGTTGGTTGTCATAGATTACTCATAATAGTATGACAACCACCCAGTTCATTACCAGTCTGTGAAAGGCATTCATTGTGACTTTGTGGAGGTCTTCCAAGAACTGCTGATAAACATCTTGGTAATGTTTGGAGTGATCGATGAACTACACCTACTACTGCAATTTTCACAACACTGTATTCACTCAGAGTATAGTAGTCTGGTAAACTGTTGTCCAACAGTTTACCAGACTTGTCCTGAATGAATGAATGAGAGAGCATGAAAAGTCTCAAGAGTCGCGATCACTGTATCAGAGCACAGTAGTAGTTTTTTCTAAAAGTCATTGTTATGAATATGAATGTTAACTAAGCAGGTATTGAAAAATAACAGAACCAGGACAGTAGTACAATGTATACATACAACAGTTGATCAAACAGTTTCAAAATTATTCAAAAGTAATATTGCTTTTGGCATTCATTACGTTTTAATTTTTTTATTTTAATATTTCTTGAATATTGACAGTGCAGTGTGTTATTGATGGAGCCCAAGAAAATACTGCTGAACTGAAGAAATGTACTTAAGCTGTTAAATTTAGCAGTACACGATCCAATTGAGGCAATCGGTTGCCTTAATTTGTTTTACGTTTGGTGAGACATGTTTTTGAGTTTTCAGTGTCCATATCTTTGAGTTTTGTTTAGTAAAAAAAATACAAAAGTGAAAAATAAATTTTTGCTAAACTGAAAAAGTGACTCTGCTGTACTCATTTCTTTTAAGCTACATCTACTTATTTCCATTGAAGACAAAATGAAAACTTTAAGTTCTAGTTACTAAAAATATTTACATTTAATTATTAAACATTTTACTTTTATTTTAGTCAAAAGGTACACGTCAAATAAAATCAAACTATCAGAGTTATGATAAGCTTAAATTCCTAAGTTTAACAACTTCAAAAAACGTTAAGACAATCGGTTGCCTTAATGTTTTTAAGTTCTGCTAACTTCATGTTTACAGTGCAGTAAAATGTTGCTAAGAGACATATTGCTTTTTGAAACTATTGAATGGAAGACATTCTTAAAGCAGCATAAGACAGTACTGAAGATGTTTATTTTTGAAATGTTGGCATATATTGTAGTTCTCTGCTAAAACATCAACACTGATGCAAACTGTGTTTGAAAAGTGTAAAACATTGACTTTGGCATGCGAACATTTCAGGCTGTCAGTGCGTGGATACATCACTGTTTCAGATACATTTCACTTGAGGTAAACTGTAACTGTAATCATGACAATCTATTATACAATTTATACAGCCTTTGACCTACTTGTGTTTACCTGACTGCTGTGGTCTTTCTCTAAGCGTGAGAATCTATCAAAGAAATCCAACATAATTCAGTATTCCTTTAATATAACAATCTTCCCTGTGAAATTGCACAACTAATACCACCTGAAACTGTGATCAACATGAAACTGTTATTTTACAGTAAACTTGTCTTAATCTGCAACAAGTTATTAGTGAAAAAAAAGATTGTGTAACTTTTATAGTTTTTATTGTTGTATGTTTGAAATATATTTTTTCTTTTGTTACTGTATTCTCATTATATTAGTTTAAAACACCTATCTATTTATAGAACAAAAGCTTTTTTTAAAGTATTTTTTCCTTTCTTGAATAAAGGCAAGATATGTGTTTTTGATGTAATTCCACGAGTCCCTTGCGGCTCCTACTGATGGAAACACTGATGTATTCAAAATTTTTCTCATCAAATACACTAAATCATATCACACATTTATGTCTAAGAACAACTAAGGCATAGATGTGCTATTGTGACAGTTAAATAATCAGTTTGAACATTTACATATCCATAATCCTTTGTTTTCACTCATGTGTAACTGTCAAAAGTGACCATGACCATCTTGAAGTTGCTTTCTAATTTTATTGGTTAACTTCTTATAACTTGCCTAGAAACCCATATTAGGTACTTTCTAGTTGCTAGCGATGAGTAGATTCATAATCTCAATTTAAGGTGACACAGTTAGCAGTTAATGCACCACCTCAAACAAAATGAAGCATAGAAAAACATGTTTATCACCCAAAGGCCTATCACACTTGAGTAATTATAAAAATATATTCTGTTCATTTGAAATAAAATTTTTAATCATGACATGTATTTATTAATTTTAGTATATCGTAACACAGTATCCATGTTCAATTTAATTTTCATTTAATTGTTTCATTTTTCTGTGCAATGTTTTGAAATGATTGTTATCCCCTTCATTTGTCCCAAAAGGAAGATATCCAAGATGACATATGGTGACCTGTCTGTAGATGAAAACAAGCAACAACGATAAAGGTTTTAGTGGGTTAAATAGTAGGTGGATAGGTCAGTATGTGGCAACCTGTTAAAGGCATTAAGACGCTTTTAGTAGAATTCTGCATCTATTTCGAGAGTCTCCACATGAACCTGCAACTTGTACTCTTCCACATCTCCTCAGTCGAGCCACAGTGTGAGAGAAAAAGTTGCTTAGCTCAGTAGTTTCACTGTGAGGCTATCACTGGTGTAGAGTCCTCCTATCAGCTGGCTTCTGTCAACTTCTATCTCTCCACTTCTCTCCCTTTCTCCTACTCCTTCTGTCTTCGCTCTCTTCTTCACTCCCTGCATGAACCCAGCTTTACTTCTTCCACGCATCTGCATAGCTATCTATCTGTCTCTCTCACCCTTTTCCTGTCCTCTTCTGTGTGCCTCTGTCGTTCAGTCTGTCTATATCCACTGACCCTGTCCTCATTACCGTCACAACACTGCAGCAGCTGGTTGCCTGAGTCACAGCCACCATTGTCGATTCCTCACTCGTCCAACTCGCACCCACTTAACAAAGTGAGGAAGGGAGGGAGAGACAGATACTGAGTAGAAAACAGGTGAAAAGAAGAGGGCAAGTGGGGAAAAGGAGAGTGAGGGAAAGTGTGAGTGAGGAAGGCACAGATTTAAAAAAAAAAAGGGAAAGTGAAATTCACAGAAACAGGCAGTACTTCAAAGATATGTACTTATGCTTGTGGTTTTAAATGAATAGATTTTCTCTTTGGCATCCGTATAGATATCAGTCTCTATTCTGACATAAAACAATCAAAGTCAGACTCAACTTTTCTATTTGCTATTGCTTTCTAAGAACTCTCCTATGAAGTAGTTATAAAGACATTTCTACAATCATGATTCAGCAAGTTTCAGCCTGTGAATAACTGGAGAGCTCTGGTATGTGAAAGGCAGCAGTTCAAATATCTAATAGTATGATTAAGGATATCCAGGCCACATTACTGGCCTGCACAGTGACATCACATATATGACATATATGACATAATCAGAGATGGGCAGTAACGCGTTACTTGTAACGCGTTACTGTAATCTGATTACTTTTTTCAAGTAACGAGTAAAGTAAGGGATTACTATTGCAAAAACGGTAATTAGATTACCGTTACTTTTCCGTAGGAACGCTGCGTTACTGCGTTACTAAAACCGTGATTTTTTGCGAGAATGTCTCACGACAGTGACATAAGCGAGTGCGCCATTAGTGACAACAGCTGTGTGCAGATCAACAATGGATCATATATCGATTGTGGGAGAGAGTATGAGCGTGCAGCGTTTAAAGCTTGGAAGTACTGACCTTACTTTGAGTTTGATTCCATAAAAAGTGACAAAAACATTTGCGTCCGTTGTGCGTGGGAAGAAAACTTCTTTTTACAGCGAAAAAAACCCCTAAACAAGCACCGAGTGCGCAACAACGTAATGGGAAATTCACAGAGAAACTCGCGGATATATATATATATATATATATATATATATACATATATATACATACATATACATACAGTGGGGCAAAAAAGTATTTAGTCAGCCACCGATTGTGCAAGTTCCCCCACTTAAAATGATGACAGAGGTCAGTAATTTGCACCAGAGGTACACATCAACTGTGAGAGACAGAATGTGAAAAAAAAATCCATGAATTCACATGGTAGGATTTGTAAAGAATTTATTCGTAAATTAGGGTGGAAAATAAGTATTTGGTCACCTCAAACAAGGAAAATCTCTGGCTCTCACAGACCTGTAACGTCTTCTGTAAGAAGCTTTTCTGTCCCCCACTCGTTACCTGTATGAATGGCACCTGTTTGAACTCATCATCTGTATAAAAGACACCTGTCCACAGCCGCAAACAGTCAGACTCCAAACTCCGCCATGGCCAAGACCAAAGAGCTTTCGAAGGACACCAGGAAAAGTATTGTAGACCTGCACCAGACTGGGAAGAGTGAATCTACAATAGGCAAGCAGCTTGGTGTGAAAAAATCAACTGTGGGAGCAATCATCAGAAAATGGAAGACATACAAGACCACTGATAATCTCCCTCGATCTGGGGCTCCACGCAAGATCTCATCCCGTGGGGTCAAAATGATCATGAGAACGGTGAGCAAAGATCCCAGAACCACACGGGGGGACCTGGTGAATGACCTACAGAGAGCTGGGACCAAAGTAACAAAGGTCACCATCAGTAACACACTACAACGGCAGGGAATCAAATCCCGCAGTGCCAGACGTGTTCCGCTGCTGAAGCCAGTGCATGTCCAGGCCCGTCTGAAGTTTGCCAGAGAGCACATTGATGATACAGCAGAGGATTGGGAGAATGTCATGTGGTCAGATGAAACCAAAGTAGAACTTTTTGGTATAAACTCAACTCGTCGTGTTTGGAAGAAGAAGAATACTGAGTTGCATCCCAAGAACACCATACCTACTGTGAAGCATGGGGGTGGAAACATCATGCTATGGGGCTGTTTTTCTGCCAAGGGGAAAGGACGACTGATCCGTGTTAAGGACAGAATGAATGGGGCCATGTATCGTGAGATTTTGAGCCAAAACCTCCTTCCATCAGTGAGAACTTTGAAGATGAAAGGAGGCTGGGTCTTCCAACATGACAATGATCCAAAACACACCGCCCGGGCAACAAAGGAGTGGCTCCGTAAGAAGCATTTGAAAGTCCTGGAGTGGCCTAGCCAGTCTCCAGACCTCAACCCCATAGAAAATCTGTGGCGGGAGTTGAAAGTCCGTGTTGCTCGGCGACAGCCCCAAAACATCACTGCTCTCGAGAAGATCTGCATGGAGGAATGGGCCAAAATACCAGCTACTGTGTGTGCAAACCTGGTAAAGACCTAAAGTAAACGTTTGACCTCTGTTATTGCCAACAAAGATTATGTTACAAAGTATTGAGTTGTATTTTTGTTATTGACCAAATACTTATTTTCCACCCTGATTCACGAATAAATTCTTTACAAATCCTACCATGTGGATTCATGGATTTTTTTTTTCACATTCTGTCTCTCACAGTTGAAGTGTACCTCTGGTGCAAATTACTGACCTCTGTCATCATTTTAAGTGTGGGAACTTGCACAATCGGTGGCTGACTAAATACTTTTTCGCCCCACTGTATATACACATAAAAAACACCCAGCACGCCCCTGCGGGCGGTTTATCCTTCAAGCTCGGGTCCTCTACCAGAGGCCTGGGAGCTTGAGGGTCCTGCGCAGTATCTTAGCTGTTCCCAGGACTGCGCTCTTCTGGACAGAGATCTCCGATGTTGTTCCCAGGATCTGCTGGAGCCACTCGCCTAGCTTGGGAGTCACCGCACCTAGTGCTCCGATTACCACGGGGACCACCGTTACCTTCACCCTCCACATCCTCTCGAGCTCTTCTCTGAGCCCTTGGTATCTCTCCAGCTTCTCGTGTTCCTTCTTCCTGATATTGCTGTCATTCGGAACCGCTACATCGATCACTACGGCTGTCTTCTTCTGTTTGTCTACCACCACTATGTCCGGTTGGTTAGCCACCACCATTTTGTCCGTCTGTATCTGGAAGTCCCACAGGATCTTAGCTCGGTCATTCTCCACCACCCTTGGGGGCATCTCCCATTTTGACCTCGGGACTTCCAGGTTATACTCGGCACAGATGTTCCTGTACACTATGCCGGCCACTTGGTTATGGCGTTCCATGTATGCCTTGCCTGCTAGCATCTTGCACCCTGCTGTTATGTGCTGGATTGTCTCTGGGGCATCTTTACACAGCCTGCACCTGGGCTCTTGCCTGGTGTGATAGACCCCAGCCTCTATGGATCTTGTGCTCAGAGCTTGTTCCTGTGCTGCCATGATTAGTGCCTCTGTGCTCTCTTTCAGTCCAGCTTTGTCCAGCCACTGGTAGGATTTCTGGATATCAGCCACCTCCTCTATCTGCCGGTGGTACATACCGTGCAGGGGCCTGTCCTTCCATGATGGTTCCTCGTCTCCCTCCTCTTTCTTGGGTTTCTGCTGCCTGAGGTATTCACTGAGCACTCGGTCAGTTGGGGCCATCTTCCCAATGTATTCTTGGATGTTCGTTGTCTCATCCTGGACTGTGGTGCCGACACTCACCAGTCCCCGGCCCCCTTCCTTCCGCTTAGCGTACAGCCTCAGGGTGCTGGACTTGGGGTGAAACCCTCCATGCATGGTAAGGAGCTTTCTTGTCTTTATGTCAGTGGCTTCTATCTCCTCCTTTGGTCAGCCTATTACCCCAGCAGGGTACCTGATCACGGGCAGAGGGCGTACATGTTGATGGCCCGGATCTTGTTCTTACCATTCAGCTGACTCCTCAGGACTTGCCTGACCCTCTGCAGGTACTTGGTGGTTGCAGCTTTTCTAGCGGCCTCTTCATGGTTCCCATTCGCCTGCGGGATCCCCAGGTACTTGTAACTGTCCTCTATGTCTGCAATGTTGCCTTCTGGTAGTTCAATCCCCTCAGTTCTGACTACCTTCCCTCTCTTTGTTACCATCCGACTACACTTCTCCAGTCCGAACGACATTCCAATGTCATTGCTGTATAGCCTGGTAGTGTGGATAAGTGAATCGATGTCTCGTTCACTCTTGGCATACAGCTTGATGTCATCCATGTACAGGAGGTGGCTGACAACTGCTCCGTTCTGTAGTCGGTATCCGTAGCCAGTCTTGTTAATGATCTCACTGAGGGGGTTCAGGCCTTGAAGGATAAACCGCCCGCAGGGGCGTGCTGGGTGTTTTGTGTTTTTATATATATATATATATATATATATATATATATATATATATATATATATATATATATTTATATATATATATATATGTATCTATATATATATATATATATATAAAACACCCAGCACGCCCCTGCGGGCGGTTTATCCTTCAAGCTCGGGTCCTCTACCAGAGGCCTGGGAGCTTGAGGGTCCTGCGCAGTATCTTAGCTGTTCCCAGGACTGTGCTCTTCTGGACAGAGATCTCCGATGTTGTTCCCGGGATCTGCTGGAGCCACTCGCCTAGCTTGGGAGTCACTGCACCTAGTGCTCCGATTACCACGGGGACCACCATTACCTTCAACCTCCACATCCTCTCGAGCTCTTCTCTGAGCCCTTATATATATATTAGGGGTGCAACAATACACAAAATTCACGGTTCGGTTCGGTTCGATACTTTGGTGTCACGGTTCGATATTTTTTCGATACAAAAAAAATGTTCATGCCTTTTTAATTTGTCATTTATTAAATTTTCACGGCACATTCCGCACCACATCTCTGTGCGTTCATCATTTGTTTGAAGCCAGCTCACCCCCTGCAACTACTTTTCCGAGAATACGTGCTTCTTTTGTGGTTCGGACTCCTTCTGACATTTCTTTGGAGGTGGAGGAACATCACAGTAATTGCTTAAAGGAGCTTGCTTCTTCGACATCTTTAAGAGTTCTAAACAAATGTCTGTCCTCCTCCTGAAAATCTTATGTATGCAAACACGCGTTGCAACTTCTTATCTTGTGCCCGTTTTTTATTTTGACAGTGAATGCGCACCTGCGGACCACTTATGTGCAGCCCTGGTTATTTCGCTTGTCATATTGCAGCCACAGAAATTCTTTTGTCCATGAAACCATAAAGCTGCACTTTCTTTTTGCCTTATAGTCTGATTTGTCATAACTTTTCCGTTTTGTGGTAAGTTTTTCTTTGGCTGTCACTTCTTCACCCTGACCTGTCTTATTTGGCTCAGCAGAACTAAAATATTGTGGCGAGCTCAGACAAGGAGGAGACGGAGGTATCGTTTGGTCTTGCTTCCCGTGAGCTAGCCAGGGAGCACAGCCGTTTATTGACATCTGCAGAAGAACACTGCCGCTAGCTAACTGCTCAGCGCGGTAACAGCACAGCAACAACAACACCACCACACAGGGCGCCCTCTGACCCCGGAAGGACACACCGTCGCAGCGAGAGGGCGTCACCCGTCACTATGGCAACATAAACAAAACATAACTGTACAAACAGAACCCCGAACAGCCCTTATCCGCTACAATATATATCCTGCTGCTTTTACACACGCACTCACATAATGCTCAGCGATTCTCTGCACGATCAACCTCACATGTTTAAGCTTGCTGCGGGAGATTTTACTTGTCATGTTTGCATAGTAAGCTAACGATTGATAAGACAACGTCAGAGGAATTGGTGCGCAAATTATCATCACTCACCAATCAGTGCTGTCGCTCTCTATACACAGTTCGCGCGATTGCAAAGTGAAAGCAAAAAAACAAGCGCAAATTCAAACGCGATTTCAATATGTCACATATTAGCAGTGGCTCACCGATGTCAATGACATAATTACCCAGCTCCATTTCCGAAAGAATGCAAAAGCATTGACATAGATTTTTCCTTCCTACAATAGCCCGACGGGCAGGGTAGCCCGTCTGAAAAAAATCGCTAGCCCCAGGACGTCGGGCTAGCGATTTTGCGAGCCCTGTATCTGATTGAGGAATCACTCATCTTTGGAAAAGAGAGTTTATTACAGAGAAATGTCTCTTTCCAAAATAAAAGCTATACTATCCGCTTCTTCTGGGCTATATTCTCAGCAGCATAAGGAGAATCATGTGCTAACAGCTGTCTAAATGACTCGGCTAAAGTTAGTAGCATGCTTGTTGTTTTTGTCTTTGCACTAGGGTGATGTAAATGTGCAGTCATATTCGTTGTGTTCCCACAACGAATATGCTTTCAGGTTAATCTCGTTGAAATGACCTCAACGCCACAACACGGCAAATCTCCGTTAACGAGCTACCGCCGATCGCCCTGTGCATGGGGCTAGACGGCCAACAAGTTAACGAGCTAACTGCGCTAACACACTAGTTCCCACCTATGTAATTGAGCATTGCATGGCACATCCAACATACTGTTTTACTTTAGTCCATGACTCGCTTACCTTCAGGGTCATACTCACATGAAAACCAAAATAATTCCAAACGCCAGATGTGAATGAGGGTGGGGGGGGGGTCCATGTTGCAAGGAGAGCTTAACTTCTGTCTTGCTAGCTTGCCCTGCGCTCTTCCTTCTGACTATGCTGTCTGTGTTGAGCGCTCAGTGGATCTGCGCTCGACAGTGCAGCCTAGGCGGAGTAGTCGAACGCAGATTCACTGAGCGCTCAACACAGACAGCATAGTCAGAAGGAAAGTTGATAAAATAAATTACAAATGTTGTATTGTTCGATACATATGCGTACCGAACCGAAAGCACTGTATCGAACGGTTCAATATCGATACGAATATCGTTGCACCCCTAATATATATATATATGTATATATATATATATATATATATATATATATATATATATATATATATATATATATATATATATATATATTAGGGGTGCAACAGGCAAATTGAACCTCATTCAGATCTGGCGTTTGGAATTATTTTGGTTTTCATGTGAGTATGACCCTGAAGGTAAGCGAGTCATGGACTAAAGTAAAACAGTATGTTGGATGTGCCACGCAATGCTCAATTACATGGGTGGGAACTAGTGTGTTAGCGCAGTTAGCTCGTTAACGTGTTGGCCGTCTAGCCCCATGCACGGAGCGATCGGCGGTAGCTCGTTAACGGAGATTTGCCGTGTTGTGGCGTTAAGGTTATTTCAACGAGATTAACCTGAAAGCACTAGTGGGAACACAACGAATATGAATGCACATTTACGCCGACATCATCCTAGTGCAAAGACAAAAACAACAAGCATGCTACTAACTTTAGCCGAGTCATTTAGACAGCATGATTCTCCTTATGCTGCTGAGAATATAGCCCAGAAGAAGCGGATAGTATAGCTTTTATTTTGGAAAGAGACATTTCTCTGTAATAAACTCTCTTTTCCAAAGATGAGTGATTCCTCAATCAGATACAGGGCTTGCAATATCGCTAGCCCGACGTCCTGGAGCTAGCGATTTTTTCAGTCGGGCTACCAAAATCTATCTCTGCCCTGCCCGTCGGGCTATTGTAGGAAAAATATATATGTCAATGCTTTTGCATTCTTTCAGAAATGTAGCTGGGTAATTATGTCATTGGCATCGGTGAGCCACTGTCAATATGTGACATATTGAAGTCGCGTTTGAATTTGCGCTTGTTTTTTTGCTTTCACTTTGCAATCGTGCGAACTGTGTATAGAGAGCGACAGCACTGATCTGTGAGTGATGATAATTTGTGCACCAATTCCTCTGACATCGTCTTATTAATCGTTAGCTTACTATGCAAACATGACAAGTGAAATCTCCCGCAGCAAGCTTAAACATGTGAGAGGTTGATCGCGCAGAGAATCGCTGAGCTTATGTGAGTGCGTGTGTAAAAGCATTTCAGTTCTGCTGAGCCAAATAAGACAGGTCAGGGCGAAGAAGTGACAGCCAAAGAAAAGCTTACCACAAAACGGAGAAGTTATGACAAATCAGACTATAAGGCAAAAAGAAAGTGCAGCTTTATGGTTTCATGGACAAAAGAATTTCTGTGGCTGCAATATGATGAGCTAAATAACCAGGGCTGCACATAAGTGGTCCGCAGGTGCGCATTCGCTGTCAAAATAAAAAACACGCACAAGGGTTAGGGTTAAATTTAAAAACTGTACTTTTGAGTTAAGATATATATTTATAATTTTAATAAATGACAAATTAAAAATGCATGAACATTTTTTTGTATCGAAAAAATATCGAACCGTGACACCAAAGTATCGAACCGAACCGAACCGTGAATTTTGTGTATCGTTGCACCCCTATATATATATATATATATATATATATATATATATATATATATATATATATATATATATATATAATAAGAAATCATCATCATTCCAGCATACTCATACTCATATTTTCACTGCATCACCTAATAATGTCGTTATGGCTTCTTGATACGTTATTGCAGTAATATTTGCAACTGTAAAAAGGTTACATTTTTAATACATTTTCAGGAATCTATTGTACATTTATATCCAGCATCCAACATATCATACTTTACTCTTGTTCAGAGAATATCCATGGGTTTACCAGAAGGAGCTCACCATTTTTATTGTAGGCTACAGGACATGTCCTGCTGTGTAACAGAATTTTTTTTTTTATTATTATTTCTTAAATTAAATTATTTTTTTTTTATTTGATAGTTAAACCACTCCAGTTTGAGACTTATTAGCATGTCGCACTGATGAACCAGTGATAGTTGACTATTTTCATGCTTTAGATGAGATGTATTGTTCAGAGGGCCCGGTGGCACCAGTGTCCGGCAGCCTCACCTCTGTCAGTGCGCCCCAGGGTGGCTGTGGCTACACTGCAGCTTGCCATCTCCAGTGTGTGAATGTGTGGATGACTGTGTATAGTGTAAAGCGCTTTGGGGTCCTTAGGACCAAGTAAAGCGCTATACAAATACAGGGCATTTACCATTTATAAATCTGAAGGCAATAATAATCACATCAATATGATGTCATTGGAAATAGGGTTTACTGTACTTTCTCATCACCTTTGGTTCCTCCAAGGTTATTACCCTGACTCCTTCTCGGATCAGTTATTTTGATGTTATACGATTTAGAAACGGAGCCTAACTAGACTAGACAAACATAACTTAACTCATTAAGGCTATTTCCCATGTTTCATGAACCATTTCAGAAAGGTTGATCCAAATATAGACAGATATAGACATATTCTTCCAAGCATTACAACAGCAAGAAGAATTCCTTATTCATTTATGAATCTGCATCAGCTCCCATTCTGGAAAACTACTAGAGCTGCATAGAATTTTAACCCATGTAAATGAAAAAAGAACAGTCTGAGTTAAACTGCAGAAGTGACTTTTGACATAAAGTAATCTCCAGCCAGGGAATAGTCATAAATATGGATGTGAAATCAAGATATTTTATCCTCTCGAACTTCTTTTTTTTTTACTGTTTATTTATTGGTATAAATCTGTCTTTCGAGGTTTGTGTGTTTTTTTAAAGAACAAACTGAAGTTATGCTTTATGCAGTATGAAAATTGTGAAACACAATTGCAAAGTGAGTTGCTGGTTCCCAGTCAGTTTATGATTACTGTGGACCAAAGTCTGGAAGCGTGATTTAAAATTATTATCTATATTTGTTCAAAAATTACACCAATAATATAATGACTCTATACTGGGAGACACTCCCCTGGGTGGTACAGGAAACGTCTCTCAGAGTTTTTTATGGCACCAAAGACGTTTTTAGCTCTCTGTCCGATCATCACCTTTATTAAGAGTGGACGCTTGAGGCGAGCAGGAGAACAATGTAGATAGATAGTCAGAAGGACAAGGTAAGGCTGCTGCGAAGGAGGGCGAGATAGTGGCTGTGTGAGTGTGTGTGTGAGGGAGTGGGAGAACGGGAGGGGAGGGGAAGGGTGGGAGCAGGTCGAGCTTAGCCAATCCTGTGCCTTGCACTCTCATCTGAATTAAGCTGTGCAAAACAGGCCCCAGGGCTTGGTTGCTAAGCAGTGAGATGGGCTTGCCGATTTCCACAGAGACCTCAGTGGCGAGAGCCTCTCTGATGGCCTGAACCAGAAACCCCATAATAATGAGCAGCACCACGGCAACAATAGAGACCCCAAATAACGGGGTGTGCGCCTCTCGTTTGCTGTAATGTGGGGAATTATGCATGTTATGCAGGATAATTCCATTGTACTGCTTTACCTCATGTTGCGAAACTGAGAGTGACCTCCCAAAAATGCCTTGTGGGGTATGTTATCGCACTCTTTAGGCTCTTTTTTTTTAGCCAAGGAAATAGTCAGCAGTGTTTCCTTATGTCGCTGTTGGGTAATCTATGGGATCTCAAGTTCCGTTCCTCTTCCTCTTTGTTTGCATCTCTAGCTGAGGGGGGTCATCTTTCTAGCTATTTTGTAATTTGTAGCCATAGAGACATGTTGGTAAACTTGGTAACTGTGGCAGCAGGGATTCTATTTGTTTCCCTGAGAGCTCTTGAGGTCTGCTCATAAGGGCATTTTCCTGAGGTCTTGTTTTTTTTCCTTCTTCTTCTTCTTCTTTGGGGGGAGAGGGGCTGGGGTACAGCAGGCGAAGGAATTGCAGGTGACCTTTTGGATTTTAGAGAGTGGAGAAAGCTAAACAAGCCAAAGTCTGTTAGTCTGTCAACAAACACTTAAAGGTCTCAGGAGAAGTTGGGAGCCTCCGGGGGCCAAGGAATGCTATTCATCTGGAGTGTAGGCAAGTACGACCAAGGATGCTTCAACAGAGCACATAAACAAGGACAAATGCCCAGCCATTCTCGTAATAATCTGGTAGCAATATGCAGACGCTGGCTGGGGCACTGTATGGGACTGCATGTTAAAGGTTAAGTGAAACATATGAATAATTATGTGCTGTCTTACTGATTCCCTTGTTTGGAGGTCCAGAAACATTTGCAAATGTTAGCGATGGCATTGTAGATGTAGATGCATTTGTAGATTGCTGCAGCATCTTCGTGTTGTGTGTGTGTGTGTGTGTGTGTGTGTGTGTGTGTGTGTGTGTGTGTGTGTGTGTGTGTGTGTGTGTGTGTGTGTGTGTGTGTGTGTGTGTGTGTGCAGGCATGCGTGAGAGATGGGATGACTGACAGGGATGCTGTGACATTTTTGGTGTGATTATAATGTATTTTTTAATCTGATTAATATAGATTTGGACATTGCTGCCTGGAGGTGAGCTAAAATGTCATATCTGAATCACAACTGGTAATCCTGCATTACACTATTTCACTATTCTCTTTCAATTGGGTTTTTTTTTAAGATACTTTATTAAATGGATTTATGTTTCATTGACAAAATTTCCCTCCCAAGTTGGGGAAGAGTGTCCCAGGAGATGTAGAAGTGACAGAAAATAGATGCTTTGACAGATGAATAAAATCAAACTCGGCTCTCAACTTTTTCCTTTTCATTGCTCAGTTCCTTTTTAGGGTCCACTTATATTCATGGATTAAGCAACGTATTCAATGGGCTCTCATGAGCCCTCTTGTGTCACAAACAGCCAGTAATATACCTTTAAACATGATGATTAACATAATACCGACTGATCAAACCTCTCCCGAGCAGAGTCCCAGCTTTTAAAATAAAAGTTTGTTGACTTTCACCTGCACTTCTCTAAACAGGACGACGATCTTGCAAGTACCGGGAACTGACTTTTTTTTGCTATTTACACTATACCTTTACAGAAATGTTAATTAACCGCATTTGAATAGGAAAAAAAAATACCCAGCAGAAAAAGAAGAAAAGTACATTTTAAATGACAGTGTTAGTGGTGGCCCGATGTGGCCAGGCAATTAGCTGCTGCCAGGGAAGGCGACTGTGGCGATTTTTCTTGCTTAACTCATTAGAGGGGTCTCCGGCAGTGTGCTCACTCATGTCAGGCCCGCATAATTACTTTAAAACAAGGGGGAAAAAAATCAAAGTAGCCACTGTCTGGCATTGTTCGCTGCCCCCTCATCTTGGAATTTAATTAGGCGTTCATTTTAATAAAAGCCCATTTGGGATGAAACGCGGCGTTAATAGTATTCTGGTCCCCTAAAGGCTGTCACGTCTTCATCTGTGGCTTAGATGGACACTGACAGGTGACAACTTGGCTTTTTATAAGCAGATATCAGCTTGCTTTGATAAGGTGGAGGAACAATAAAGTACACACCCAAATGGAGCTAAAAATTCACTCAGCATGCAATATTAAAACATTGTTTAGCTATTATGTAAATGAAGATGAGAAATGAGTGAGATTGAAGCGTTTAACTGGCCCTTGTGGACTGTACCATATGCACAGCATCAGCACAGGTAAACCTTCAAAAAATAATCCAGTAGTAGTGTGAAGCTTTATTTGACCTCAGTGTTTGGGCAGGGGAGAATAATTTCTCAACATTTTCCTGCAGGACAGCATGCAGCGACCTCACAATTGAGTCTACAGTGGGTTATTACTTCTTGACGATGTGTGTTTGTGGACTTTGAGAGGTCCAGCATCATGACACACCTTCCTCTTAATGCCTTACATCAACAAAACCCCAGCCACACGGGGTCTCACCAGCCAGTCCAGCCCTTTTATTTTCTGCCCTGCCCTGCTGCGATCTAATTGGTCACCGGTGAGTTCTCCTCTTCCCAGGAATGCTGATGACCACGGTACGGTCCATTCCCTATGAACTTCTTCAGATCCCCGAAGAATTCCAAACAACTTCCATCCTCACACTCCAACCTTAGAAATTCACATTTGAGATGTGGATCAGAAGAGGTTGATCCCCTTAATGACCCATTCCATTTTGTTTTCCTGACTGCTGCAGACAGATATAAAAGGATGGGGGTTTAATTGAAGATGTAGAAAAAAGGTATAAAGGTTGAGAGAGAGAGATTTCTTTGAAATGTTCCACACCTGTAAACTGCAACCCCAAATGAAATTCTCTCTCAAGCAACAAATCACCAGCTAACTCCATATTTGTTCCAGACAGAATA
This sequence comes from Maylandia zebra, assembly GCF_041146795.1. Classification (NCBI taxonomy): domain Eukaryota; kingdom Metazoa; phylum Chordata; class Actinopteri; order Cichliformes; family Cichlidae; genus Maylandia; species Maylandia zebra. Next base: position 30,500,685 of record NC_135179.1, on the reverse strand, counting down.
GCTGCTCGAAGATAAAGGCAGAAAACACCAGCACCCTGTGTTGGTTTTCAAACCAGTATATTGTAGACTTAGTACCAAAAAAGAAATTGACAAACCTACAACAAGTGTATTTAGCCACTGAAGACTTCATGCAGTCAGTTGAAGAAAGTGCTGGTTGACTAGTATTTACACCATTTGTATACTAGTTAAATATGAACAACCAGCAGGTGGCTGTCTGTTTTGCTATGATTTAGGATTTAAATTGGCCAGAAAATCCAAATGCAAATATTTAGGATACTGTTTTTAGATAATAATGCCTTGAGCCATACAAATAAGTTCTTCTACATTAGTCTGGAATTGGCTCTGAAAGGTCCACATCAGGCATGGCTTTATGTTTTTATTGTGGAAATCTTACAAAACTCACAACACATTCTGACCAGTCAGCATCTACATAAAAGGAATAGCAACAACCAATAGATGCCAGAAAAATAAAATCTGTAGAGCTATAAAAAAACAGTCCAACTGCTAAAAAATAAATTCTCTTCTTTCTTTATGGAATTGCATTTTATAACAAACTGGTCAGATATCTGGTAAAAAGCTGAAGCCAAATGACCAAAACTGATACCATGTGACAGTCCAACTTCTTGTAAATTTTGAAATTAGCAGCCATCATGCTGATTTGAGAATACAAGAAAAATCAACTTGCAGTTTATGAAAATGTTCTATGGACGGATGGATCATAAGCACTGATCCCCAATACCCATTTTATATAAACACAACTGGCAGTAAAGAGGAGCGATACATTACACACCACTAAAATCTTGAAGCTTATAAAATTATAGGTGTAGTGAAATGGTCAAATGACTTTATGTTTAATGGGATGTAATGAAGGATCAGTCTAAGTATAAAGCAATGCAGTTCACTCTGATAGCGTAAACATCGATTTAAACAAGTTTTCTCTGAGGTAACAGTTTCCTCGGGAGTTCAAAAGCTCATTTTACTGGAACTTTAAAAGGAGACAACCAAGCCTGCCTGATTTCCTGTTTTTATTGAAAAGCCAATGCTGGCTCAATACATGAGTAAATCACTGGATGAGTAAGTCTGGTCCTAGCAGTAATGTCTCCTTGCATCTCTGTTTTCTGTTTGCCTTGGATCACCTAACTGTGAATACCCATTCTGTCTGTCTGCATTATCAATCACTTTTTCAAGACCATTACACATATAAGCAACGTACCAATGCCAGGAATGACACATCATAGTAACAAATCAAATGTATTTTTTTTTAATTTTTATGTTTTTTTCAAATGCTCGGCAGTGGTGGTAAAATTATGATTCACATGACAAACACTGGTTGGCTTCCCTGTGTGCTTTGCAATTCCATGCAGCAGGGCTCTATAAACTCTGGAAGAGCCACTTCACATTTTGCCCTGTAAATTTGTAAGGCTCTGTATATATATGTTCTACCCTCAATTCTTCTCTTGTTACACAGAATCGATCACATGTACTCTGTATCCCTCCATCTTTGTATTCATTATGTGTGTGTCTATGTGTGCGTGTGTGTCCCTATCCACCCACCCACAGACATATTCTTAAGGGAAAGTGTTGTTAGATCGTTGACCGAAAGCAACATAATGACCCCAGGGTCAAAGCTGAAACGCACTGAAATCCTATCCAGCAAAAACATGTTGAAAAGACACTGAAAGCAACTTTGTGAGATAACTAAAAAAGTCTGAGATCTGGTTAATGTTAACCAATGACTTCTGTTTAGTGCTTTGAACAAAAGTCACTTGTGAATGACATCTCATCGCCTGCATGAACTCCTCAGATTACCAGCAGATTTGAACTTAGAAACATCTATTGTGCTTCAAAATTGGGAATCTTAAAAAAATGTAAAATTCATGTAAAAATAAGTAGTAAGTAAGTAGGAGTTTTGGGATTATGTCTTTATAAGGATTTCTTCACCAGTGTGTTCAGGGCCCTGTATAGGACCAATACTCTACACATACAACATCTCCCATTGACTCTGTAGCATACAAGTAAACTCAATGGGAGACTGGGAGAAGACCCAAACTGTGAGGGTCACAGGCCAGTGTACTGCCAGTGCTGGTCCCAAGCATGATATATGGGAGGGTGTCAGGAAGGGCATCTGGTATAAAATCTTTAAAATGTTCTGACCCTTGGGCCACATGTTTGACACCACTGAAAAACTCCATCCCCTCATGAAGAGTGGGAGTTGGTGCTAACAATGACTGATGTTCAGGAATTAGCTGTTGTGATCTACTAGAAGATGGTGAAAAACATGGCCACAACAGCATTCATTTCTGACAGCATGATAATATTTAAGGCAATATTCCATCATTAAAAAATCTTCTACTTTTTAAAGTAATATATGATGCATTTTTTATAGGCAATACTTTGTCACTTATTTACCTGAAGAAAGTAATTTGTTACATTACTTGTTACATTTTTTGGATGACTCTGTCAACGTGGCCAGAGATACATTGTTATATAATTACTAGTTCATAATATATACCTAAACACAGACCTCTTTTCTAATGATGACACAGCTCCTTTAGTGTTTAATTTTCAACACAAAGCCGTTGATCAGAACCAGGCCATGAGCACTCTCCTGGAAAATGATGTGGTCACAGAGTCCACAGTAAAAACAGGTACAGGTGGAAACAAAGGCTAAAATGCTGCACGGCTGACTGCTTGTTACTGTTTTTGTTACCAGATGAAAATCAAACTTGGCTACTGGTCAGCACTCAATAGCACCACTCTAGGTTTGATGTTCTTTGGTAGTTGATTTATGCTAACATGCTGTCTTTGGAGGTATTTGCAAACATTTAACACCAGTAGTGGTTTCTGCCCTGTGCTTGTTTTGAAGTTTACTGTCATATCCATGTCCATTCGTCTAATAAAAATTAAACTAATATTTGTGCTCCAACAAAAATGTAGAGTGCTGTGTTATTTTTCTCCTCCCTCTACTGCAAGTTTACTCATAGTGCACGAGGAGAAATGGTATAATTACATGATTTTGTCCCTTATTTACTCCCTGAAGAAAGTAAGGTGTTACACTGGGTCACTGCAAGAAAATCTAATGTGACTACAGACCCACGATTGGTTCTAAAAAGTAAATAATGAAATTATATTTTGTAGAAAGGCATTAGAGGCCCATCTAGGGTTAGGGTTTGGTTAACACCTACCCTTTTACAGAATGTTTAACTCTTTGGAATTTAGAAGCCTTTAAAAAATACATAAAATGCAATAAAAAAAAATTGCCTTTATAGCATGTGGCTAAAAAACCCCACCCCAACCATAACTCTGCATGACTCACTGATGACCTGGTGGATGTTAACAGATTAACATGAATAATACCTCAACCACATTTTGCACATACATTCATTTTTTACTCGGTACCCTGGCTCACAGTGGTAAGTGTATGAAGATGAGAGTGCACAATCACTTTTTTTCACGGTAGTCCGCTCAGAATTAGTGACAGGGAGAGAAAGAGGAAAGGCAGAGGGAAGGGGACCACAGGGAGGCTGAGGACAAGTGAAAAGCTAATTAAAAAGATAAGTGACCAGCAGTCGCGGCCTGTCAGGGTGCAGAGCCAGAGCTGAAGTTAACCCGCTTTGTGCTGGATGGCAGCGGATGACAGCCTCGACCGAGGCTTTGTATGGCCTCACCTGTGATGGAGGCGCTCTCTGTTCGCAGGTGAAGGGCTACACAAGCCAGGGTGGCACTTAAACACACTAATAGAAGGACACACACAACCACACGAGCACACTCCTCTTCGCCTTCCTCTTTCACACTGTCTCGGTACATCTCTCCCTCCTCTCTCTGCTTCTTCCTCCTTCTTTTCCCAGCCTCTTGTGACAGATCCAGGCGGTGGGTGGTGGCACTGGCACATTGTTTCCTCCCTCCTCTCTCGCCTCTCTTTTTTCCCTCTTCCTAACACACAGATCTACACCCACACATGGGGTTATAATTAATACTTCTCCCATATCCATATTTCATACTGTTTGCTTAGAAAAAGCCAGCGAGCTGGGGCTGGGGAGGGTTGAGGGAGAGAGTGAGAAAGAGAGGGAGGGATGCTAAAAAAGATCTCTAAGATTAATTAACGGTGGAAGAGGGGGAAAAAAGGGATGTGTCCCAGGAAAGCAGCAAGCTCTGCACAATGCGGCACACTTCATTTGAATAACGGAGCAGTGTGTTTTTCTTCTGTGCATGTGTGCATGTGTCATCGTGACACCGCTCTACCTGATATGAAGGATAACTAGTCCACCGGATTAGAAAACGCACCATCTATCCTACGAGTCCTCCTCTCTCCTCCCCCTGCACCCCCCCCCCCCCCACCACCACCACCACCACCCACCTTCTCCCCATTATTTGTATTCAAGGTTTTTTGAAATGACATTGCAATCTGATGATGCACCAGCCCATTATATTGTCTAGCAGGACAAATACCCCAGCGTTTTTCTGTGTAGAACTAACACAATTTTTCCATGTCACAGTGTGTGTGTGTGTGTGTGTGTGTGTGTGTGTGTGTGTGTGTATGAGAGAGAGAGAGGGAAGGGATGTGTTGGTGGTGGGGTGCACGGTGGTAATATTCCAGCGGTCCGGGGTGGAGGCGAGGCCCCGGGAATGCTGTCATTAATCCTGGAGGAGGGCCGTCGCGCACTCGGATTATTAGAGAAATAAATTTGCATGCTGCATATGAGCCAGGTGAAAAGCACTGAAGGCGCAAATTATATTTCCCTGACAGGCTGAGCGGGAGAACCGGGGCTGCCACCACATCGTTCCATTACACACACACTCACACACACACACACACACACACACACACACACACACTCATATGCATTCCTATTCCTGCTGCTATACACAGTCACTCAGGAAAGCTGTACGTGCGCACATGTATGCGGTACACACATTATAGAAAAGAATATGCTGGGCTTTCGATACGGGGTCAGGAATGTACTGTGCGACTATCTCTGAGCTTCTGTTCACACACTTCCGCAGACACAGCTTGTCACTTAGCTTGTAAGTATCGACAAATCCCTAAAGAAAGAATGCCAAGTGTGGACATAATAACATTATGCTCTGCTTTTATGTGTGATTGTGTGTGCATGTGTGTGTTTATTCCGTGGGGTCCTCTGGCTTTGGGCTGTCCTCTCACCCTGCCTGTAATGGTCCATGCAGGCCCAGCCTAATGGGGTGGACACTGGTGTCAACTTCATTACTTTACATCTCCCGCCAAGATGAAAAAGTCTCTCCCTGCTTGCACTTTGACCATGCTTCGTTAGCGCTTCCCTCCGCCTTTGCCTTTTTTTAACCTCCGAAGAAAATGTGAAACACTTTCAGAAATGTGTTCATGAAATTATTTTGTTTAGGGGAGATAGCGGAGCTGTAATTATGGGAAATAAGGCTACTCAGTGTGAGTACAGGCCTGGCTGTTACTAAAGGCACTGATGTTTTTGCATTCACCATTTCAGAATGAGTCACTGGCTGCTTTTCTTCGCCAACCGGAAACCTCCGGGGCTGCAGTTCCTTTAATGGACACTTGAGGGTGGCTCAAAATTGGAATCACAACGTAATGCCCAGATTCAGCTGAGAGATAAACATTTTCAGCCTGGTGTAAAAATATTTGGGGGTCCTTTATTTCTAATTTCTTCCTTCATGGCAGCTTTATTCATGGTAAATATTTTTTTTGAAACTGGATAGTATTTAGGCAGGGGTGGGCAACACTTTTCCCTAGAGGTCCAAGTCTGAGTGTCTTACAGCCAGCAGAGGGCCAAAACCTGAACAACCAAGTAGAAACATGGCACACAAAGAGCTGAAATCTGTTAGAATCCATGGACTTAAACAGACATGTTAGATTCTTTTCCCAGAAACCAACAACTTACTGTTAAAATATGCTGAGTTTTCTGCTGTACCTTAATTGTTTAATATGTGATACATGCCTGCATGAGTGAATAAAATAAACATTCACAGATACAAACAAGCAGCACTCAGAGAACGCAAACCTCGACCGAGGCATCTCACTCTGTGTGCAGTATTTCTTTTTATGGACACAGTAATGTCTTGGTAGCTGGAGATTGGTACACCAGGGCCTCTGCTCGTGGCCTCCACCTGGTGCACATTGCACCCAACCCCTATGGCACCCCCTGCGGGTGGTGGGCCTGCAGAAGGATGGGCCCATGTCCTCTTTTTGGGCTGTGACCAGCCGGGCCCCACTGCCCACCACCAGACACTCGCCCTCAAGCACCCTTGACGGGCCTGGCTCCAGGTAACCCTATCACAGGCAGGGTGATTACTGTGTTTTCTATATATTCATTTTGTTTTCTTCGTTCTTTTTTACGTTAAGAAGTACTTTAAGAAATTTGTAGTACAGTGAGAATCAGATAAGGTCAGCATGACAGAAGTTTACTTTGATTACACAAACATTGTTATTGGGAGCAGATAATGACTAATAGGTACCGATTTGTAAATAACTGGAGATGAATAACTTATATATAATTTAACATTATATTTCTAACCAAGCAGCAGTCCCCTAAAAAACGGAATTGTCTCGTATTCAGAGAAAATATTACGCATTTTGTATTGAGGTGAAAAGGAAGGCAGTTTGTCCCGTACTTCAGCTACAACGAAAAAGACACAAAGCTGAAGTTCTTCTGTGTCTTTGCAGCACAACTGCCTGTTCTTCTCTCATTCGCTCCCCATCCCTCTTCTGTTTCTACTTCAATCATGAAATTGATCAATGATCAGCTGAGCTTTTCAGCTTTTCTGTCGCAAGTCCCGTCTCTCTTGTTTGTTTATCGCCCACTTTGCGCCAGAAAGAAGAAACCAGCGGAGCTCGGCAGTAGATTGACCTTTAGATTGACCTTTAGGTCAATCTACTGCCCTTAAAGGAGAGGTCAGAGGTCAGATGTGGTATGATACCTGTTGGTTAGACCTTGGTGGATGTAAGTCAGATTTTAAATGATTTTTGTGTTTACACACAAACACCAGAAAAAACACAAGCTTGTTAGTGGAGACAATTATGAACATATTCATGGTCATATTCATGAATGTGAGTAAAATCATTTTCTGTTCTGTGATGACCTGTGTGAGGACTGTTTTACAGATGTAGCATTATAGACCTGAATAAAGAGAACAGGTCTAAAATGAGTGGAGTGGCTTCCTGATGGGTGCGTTGTAGTTGAGGGCAGCTTCGTCACCATTAACCTATTTAACTCAACTGGATCTCAAGAACATGGTTGTGCTCTTGGTAACATTTTTGATGGAATTACCTAACAAATATTACAACTTGCTGTGAGATAGATACTCCAAGAGGTTTGTTCAGTTTTGGCTACTCTTACTCAACACAGGTGACCCTCAGAGTTTCTGGATTCAGGTTGCTAACCAAGCTTGCTGGTGAGTTGATACTTTTCTTCTCCATCCCACAGTCTAAAATATGGTCAATTCTGCCTCCAAAAACCAACATGATGGGTGCAAAAACTCACATTACAAATTCCAGAAACCCATCATGTCTTTCATTTTTAGCTCACCCAATGCTTTCCTTAACACATTGACGGGAATTTTGAATACATTAAAACATTTTGAAATAGCATCCCATTTACAAGATAACACATGATGCTGCTGATCTAACACAGTGAAAGGGTAGCCATGTGGCAACGACAAAGCTCCTTACAGGGAACTGGCCCATTACCCTGTTTTTATTCTTGTCTTATCTTATTATTATCTGCAAATTCACCAGTTCCATTCTATCCTGTTGTGTCTCTATAGTCACACTCACCTTCCACACCTAGACTGAAAATCAAAGGCAGGTTTAGCTGTGGTCATAAGTTGGCTGAATTCATCTGTAAAACTGCAGCTGTTAAAATATGTCCTAGTAAGCAGGAATTTCAGACAATCTAAAAAAAATTCCGATTCTAAAGATACTTGAGAGTCACAGTGAGATATCTGAGAATCTTTTTGAGGAATTTATTGATTCACATTAGTGAATGAAACAAACTTTTCAAGCCTTATCAACCTTCTTTTGAGTTCCCATAAAGAAACAAAACACACAGAGAAGCAACAAGTGCCTCAAATACGGGGGGAAGTGTTCAGGAATTTACTTTTTATTAGAGGCTATTCCAGCTCCTGGCTACCAGATATGGAAAAAAAATACATTTTCAAAGTTAAAAGCATGCAGATAACATTTTGGCAAAAAATCATGGGTGTAGATGCAGATTAACTTTTAAGGGTGCTTAAAAGGGTCCCTGATCGCCACGCTCGAAGGTGGAAGTGCCTGCTGTTAGAGTGTTTTCCTGCTGCCTTTGTTCAGCTAAAAGAAATGTTACCTTTGAACAAATTCCACCAGAAAAGGAGTGAAAAGGTTGCTTTTGTCTGTAATTTATAAGCGGCTTGATCAAGGACTTTAATCTGATAGATGCAAGTTTTTGTTTTAAGAAGAACCATTTAAATACACCTGCAAACCAAGAACACTTCCTCACAACACAAGCTTCATTAATATGTAATGGTTTCAGAATAGGATACAGAAACACCGCCATGGACTGTACAGATGAAGACACACGGTCCTATATGTCCACTGCAGATCGCTTGCCAGTCATCTTTCATCTCTTGGCCTGTGCCTATAGGCAGAGAGACAGAGAGCAGCAGGCAGAGAGTAAATTTGTTCTAAAGCCCCTAGTTAGGCATGCATATATTCCTATTATAGTCAGCGCTCCCGGAACAAGACAACAGACAGCAAACAGAATGACCTTGAAATATTTATCCCCAGCCTCGCTTTGGAGAATTAAGTTTGGTGTCAGGGGCAACTTGCAGCTATCCAGCTCCACTTTGTGTGGAAACATGTACTCTCATGAACACACACACACACACACACACACACACACACACACACACACACACACACACACACACACACACACACACAACCATCCTCCTTTAGCGGGTTATGTAGACTGAGACAAATGGCTCATGTACCATCTTGCAGTTTTGAATATTAAAGGCGGTCAGGGAGGCAAAGCTTTGATTGGGACAATAAAGGCTGATGAACAGGATCTTAGAGCATGGGAGAGGAGTGTGTGTGTGTGTGTGTGTGTGTGTGTGTGTGTGTGTGTGTGTGTGTGTGTGTGTGTCACAGTGCAAGGGACACAGCCAAAACCCTGAAGTGGAAGCCAGGAGCTGCCCGGCCCAAAATGCGGTCTGTGTGTGTCTGTGTGGTGGGCAAGTGGGAGGGTGAAGAAGGGTAAAAAGTGACCTAGTCCAAGCAAATGTGGGTCAGATTGTTGAAGAATGTTGTAAATTGGTTTAATGTGTGTAGTTTTCTGTGACTTTGGATTGTAACTCAAACCGATTGCATGGTGATGTAAGTTTGTTATTGACTGACCACATTTGACTGAGCACTAACTTGCTTTCATGAAAAAAAATAGTTACAAAGGAAAAACTACAACCTGCTATTCAGTTAGCTAATTTACAAGATAACCTGAAAGAGCTGCCAGATGTTGACTGGTAGGTAAACAGGAAAGCTAGCAATGAAACTAGGTAAAAGTTTAAAATTATACTATCAGTTTCTCTTATAATTAACAGTCTTGATTTTATTAAGAACAGTGAAACTATGCAGCTCATCTGGTCACAAAGCAGTATAGTATAAAACATGGATGTAGCTTCTGTGAAAGTGCTTTAAACCTGCATTCTGTCTGAAAGCTACAGCTGTGCTAGCAAAATAGCTGATGACTTCAGATGAAGTCATCTGAAGTCCAGATGACTTCATGGACTCACTCATTTTGGATCATACTGAAGAAAAGTTATATATTTAAAAAAGGAGGACTGTGCATGGTATTACGGCTCATTGTCTGATGAGCAGGCAATTTCACAGTCATAACCTTAGGCATGCTTAGCTTAGCTTAGCTTAGTTTAGGCAACATCGCCTTAAAACTTTCTGTCCCTCACCTTATTTTTAACATTATCTCAGCTATTAGCTTCTTCAGAATATCTTGAAGAAATGTGAGCTAAAACTGTTTTTGTGCCCCAAGTTTTGAGCTTTACCATTTTAACACTTGATCCAGTCAGTGTTGACAACTTAGCAACTTTGTCGCTATATTTAGCGAGTTTTCAGACCCCTTTAGCGACTTTTTTTTCTAAAAAGCGACTAGCAACAAATCTGGTGACTTTTTCTAATGTTATTGGAGACTTATTTAAGACGACTTTTTGACGTGAAAGGGCATGTTGCCTTACTCTTAACAAGCAGCGGGTGCTGCCGTGGGCACCACACCAGTGCTAAAGCGTTCACGGGCGGAGGATAGTCCTCCCCCAGCTGCAGATTCACACCTATGCGTCCAAACTGCAAATGAACCGCGCATGAGTGAAGCCACTGCTCCCGCACTGACTGTAACGCAGTCAGTTCTTCTTTTACTGTTATGCTGTTTTGTGGATCACAAGGTTTAAAACTACTTATAAACACACACACACACACAAAGAAACTCCACCAGAGTGCCTATTTCAGGTCACTTTTGCCGGTTGAAGCCCGGATAAAGGAGTAGGGTTGGAATTGTGACATTAAAAAACAATAATTGCTAAAAGATTTAATTTGTAGTTCTAAATAAATTCTAAATGCATTTAGGACGGTGTTTTGCTCACTTTATGTCTCTTCCACGATGTTATTTCTCTCTCCAGCAGTGTAGGTTACAATCAGAGATGGGCAGTAACGCGTGCGTTACTTGTAACGCGTGCGTTACTGTAATCTGATTACTTTTTTCAAGTAACGAGTAAATTAAGGGATTACTATTGCAAAATCGGTAATTAGAATACCGTTACTTTCCTGTAGGAACGCTGCGTTACTGCGTTACTAAAACCGTGATTTTATTTGCAAGAATGTCTCATGACAATGACGTAAGCGAGTGCAATATATCGAGTGCGAGAGAGAATATGAGCGTGCAGCGTTTAAAGTGTGGACGTACTGACCTTATTTTAAGTTTGATTCCATAAAAAGTGACAAAAACATTAGTGTCCGTTGTGAGTGGGAAGAAAACTTCTTTTTACAGCAAAAAAAACCCTAAACAAGCTCCGAGTGCGCAACGACGTAATGGGAAATTCACCGAGAAACTCGCGGACTCTTCCACTGACTGCTGCGGCACACCTGCACCAGGGCAAACCTCTGCCTACCCAACTCCTGCTTTACAGGTGAAAATAGAGCAAAACGACTGCTAGTCTTTGATGTTATTTATTTTCTGCTGTGTTTTACTTGCATCTATTTGAAAGACTGAGTGTAAACACAAAAAATATTTTTATTTTATGTGCTGGAATGTGCAGAAAATAGGTTTAAATGTTAAACTAATTTCTTCAAGTCAGAGAATGTTGCACGTAATTTAATTTTTACTTGATGCATAATTAAAAGATTAAAACTAATAAAACAAGTTAAAAAAAGAGACTTTTCCATTTGATTACATTTTGTATGATGGATTATGCAGAAAAAGTAGAATTGGGCTGAAAGATCTATCACTTTATCACCTATTCAGGCTGTAAATCGTGTTTTTAAAAAGTAACTGAGTAACTAAGTAATTAATTACTTTTGAAAATAAGTAATTAGTAAAGTAACGGGATTACTTTTTTGGGGGAAGTAATCAATAATTAGTTACTGAATACTTTTTTCAAGTACCTTGACCAACACTGGTTACAATTACATTAGCATGACCAATTATGCAAATTAGGTGATGGCATCATTTAGCGACTTTTAAGACAGCCAATAGCGATTTTCCTTACTGAGGAGTTGGCAACACTGGATCCAGTACACCATAGAGCAGCAACCAGCTAACTTCATGGCTTTCTGTGCTTAACTGCTAAAAGAATTAATATCACAAAACTGATATGTAGGACTCAGTTCAGCATCAGCAAAGATCATGGTAGAAGTATAACTTCCAACTTTCAGGTGTTATGACTGCTGAGTGGTGAAACATCTAGATTGACGGCGAGTTAGCGTACATGTGGTTTATCTGCTCTGTTTAGCCTAAATAGCAAATGCTCTGGACCAGAAAAATAAAGCAAAGCACTTACACAACCAATTAGACTACAAAGGCTGGAATTAAGATAAGATAAGATAAGATAAGATAGAACTTTATTAATCCCTCGGGTGGGTTCCTCTGGGAAATTCGATTTCCAAAAAAGCACAGCACCGACAGAAGTTACAGAGTTATACACACACACATATATATAAATACAGAGACAATATAAATAAAATATACGAAGGGGATAAATAGAATAAATAGGAATAAAAATAAAAATACAAGTGAATTGCACATTTCAAGTATTGAGTCTATTGCACCGTTGACTATTTACAAAAGTATTGCACAAAAGGTATTGCACAGTGAGGTGAAGAGGCACTACAGCTTAGTTGTTCCCCCCTCCTTTGTCCTCCTGTTTCCCCTCCCTCTCCCCTCCAGAGAGGAGTTAAACAGTCTGATGGCGTGTGGGACAAAGGAGTTTTTAAGTCTGTTAGTTCTTGTCTTTGGGAGAAGCAACCTGTCACTGAACAGACTCTTCTGATTGTTTATGGCCGTGTGCAGAGGATGCCCAGCATTGGGCAGGGAGGACTTTTCAAATTAAAATAGATTAGAGTATTAAAGTTTTCATTGGTAGTGTTTTTATGACTAAAACAATTCCACTAAGCTACCAAACATGCAAAGATGCCTTTCCTCTCATAATGTGTGTTTTACCAACTTAGTTTGAAGTTAGTATCAAACATCATTGTTCTTCCTCTTCAGCCAGAGATCAAAAAGAATCACAAACAACTTTGTGATTTATTTGGAGATATTCTATGTAATGATCCATTACGGAATATCTAAGGGGACGTCTGTACAGAGGAAACATGTTGGAGGCTTCGCCAAAAGCCTCTTTGTTGTACTTATGTAATTGTCATGTTCATAGGGAATTTTTATTGAAACAATAACAAAGCGCATGTCCACAAATTAGCTTCACTTTCTCCCATTCAACTTCTCATTGTCTGCAATGCCTGTGAGGGCTTACAATAATGGATGATTGGAGAGGAGAAAGGAAAAGCAGTATGCTGTGTGTGTGTGTTTGTGTGTGAAGGGGGAAAGCATGTTGGCAGTGTGGTAAAGAAAAGCCTGCTGGATTGTTGGAGCACAGTGGAAGGATGCCTGCCAGTTTCTACGCCACCGGGACTCTCTGACCTGCGCTTATGTGTGTTGTGTTTGATTGTGTGTATGCAGCTGAACTCAACAACAGAAAACCTCCGCCTGCTCCAGCATGCGTTCACACTGTGTGTGTTTGCTGTTTCACTGAGTGTGAAACTATGTGTTTCTACCCTGCGTTCAATTTGTGCTTAAGCCGTGTGCACCTGCGTATTATATTGTGTGTGTGTGTGTGTGTGTGTGTGTGTGTGTGTGTGTGTGGGAGGCAAGCAGATGAAGACGGTGCTTGCCTCATATTCAATGTGATCTGCAGCCTCACCTCTGTCATTATATTTAGCATACGATCCAGCTCCGTGTTTCATTATGCATTCCCATCTACTGCTCTGTGGTGTGAATCTTACATCTCAATTAGCCTCTGTGTTCTGGACATAAAATGCATTATTTTTGGCAAGCAATGGAAGACCAAAGCAATTCAAACTTGCAACTAAAGTGCACATGAATGACCCATCGTAATTTAGTCTCACACATACACATAATGTGTGCACAGCGATTTAAAAACATCCATTAGTTTTTTTTTTTTGTTTGTTTGTTTGTTTGTTTTGTTTGTTTGTTTGTTTATTTGTTTTTTGGGGGGAGTTTTGTCTTAGATTCACACAGATGCAGCTACAGTTAATGTGAGCATGTGATGTATTTTTTTTTATTTACATATTAAGTACATCTACTGAACCCTTAAAACAAGATCTAAACTTTTCTAAGACACTCTCCTCAGTATTCATAATTTTGCTTCTCTGCTACACGGAAATATTTAAGCTTTAGCTTGTCAAAGGACCCCTTGATCCCATTTCAGCACACAAGTAAATAACAAAACCATAACTTTTTACCCAAGCTAACCAATTACTTTTTCATCCCTGTTGTTCACGTAATATTTTTTAGTGTCTAAACCTAGCCAATGAGACACAAACCACAGGAAACTGGCTGACAAACGTAAGGGACATTTAGCACGAGAACCCATTAAAGGTCACTTCAAGGGACAATGGGTGAAATAACCACTGGTGATGTAACATGGGCGGGTCCTGATTTGAACTTTTCTCAACTTTTTCTCAGTCTTGTCTACTGACATATGACAGGTTTACTTTTAAGCAACCCAACACCTTTTTATTCCACCACCGTTCTAGCTTCCTGAGCGGACATTGTTGCTTTTTAAAACACCACTCTCATCAAAGGATGCCTGGCCATGCCAGAACAGTGCCATACAATGTTAATGGGTTAAAAGATGTTAATTAATAAGACTAAATAAACCTAAGCACGTATACCTGCCAGCTGGCAAAGCTGGGTGTATTTGGAGATATTGCTATTTGATTTTTATATCAGTTTTCCCTTTTACATTAAATGTGCAGCAGTATGCTGTCAGTTGTGATGCTGACACTTATTGTCATGAAGCGACGGGGGGTATTTGGTTTTAGTTGTGTTGGCTATCACAGTGAGAGAATTTGGAGTTTGATCCTCTACACCTTCATACATGTCAGCAAGAACGTCTGAGAATTTCTGTTTAAATTAAGGCTTAGATCCAAGGAATGTGCTGCTTCCAGTCTGTACTGTACCAAAGAAAATGATGTGAAACTTTAGTAAAGAATGAATATTTTGAAATCCTTACATTCACTTTGCAGAAAATCCTGGAATCAAAATCAAATAAAACCAAAACTACCTCTACAGTCATTAGGAGTAATCGAGAAAATAAGCTTTTCGTAATTTAGATCAAGTGACCCTTTAAACACAGACCATGCCTTTGTGGTGATAGTCTGCAGCTTCACTAAGAACAGCAGAGGATTTGATGTCTTGCTCAAGGGCACCTTGACGGTAGTTGTTCAAGGAGGAAGCGGCTTTACTCGAGTCACAATCCAGGCTCAAAATGCTGCCCACGTCACGTCAGCATAATCTTGGATCCTTGCCCAGACAGTTTTCCTTAATCTCACATTACCATATCTTTTATACAGAGCTATATGAACCTCTGAAATGGTAGTGAAAAACCTAGATATACATGCACACATACCCTATACCCTGCTAGTTGTCTCTTGGTGTTATGGGCAAGAGCCTGATTTTGCCTTTTTATCAACACACTATAAAAAAAATGCCAGCAATATGACAAACATTTTCTTTTCAATTGTACCATCTAACATCTAAGCTGACTCTTAGCACCTTAGCAGAGATTGTATTTCAAAAAGATGTTATTTGTTTAAACCCTAAAATTACCAGGTGGAAAGTTAAAAGTATGGTGCTTTGATCATGTTAAAAATAAATAAATATTAAAATTAGCAAATGCATCACTTTAAAAAATAAATAAATGAAAAGATGAACTCAAAGGTCTGGATGATAACCTGATACAAACCCTACTCTTAACCCTAGATATATCACCAGTAACCTGGCGTTAAGAGGTTAGTCTGACCGTTTTTAGAAATGTACATAAAAAAGCATATATCCACAACCAATACTGTAAGCAGTATCATCCTAATATACAGATCCAAAGAAATACAGTAAATATGCCGAGGAGTCTACTATCTTGTTCCAACATCTGGTTTTAACAGAAGTCCACGTCTGGGAGGAAGGTCACCATGTAGATTGCTCAATCAGACAAGACCTGGCAATCCCAATATCAGGTACCTTACTACAGTTCTCGCCAATGTGGTCCTGTAAATTATCTTCATTCAATATTGAAAAGACCTTCAGATTGTCCAGTTTCCTGAAATAACTGCAGTAGTCCTGTAGCAAATGTATTAAAGAAAGTAATAATGAGATTCTAATGGTTTCTTTTTTTGATATTTTATAAAATATTAATACATACATTGGTTTTACAAAGTCTTTTTTTTTTTAACAGAAGATCAGAGAAAGACCGATAACCAGTGAAACAATAACTAATTAGGTGTCTGAACATGCTGCACAAGTTATAACACTACATAGTCACTTATTACTTTTTTGGTCATAGTTAGATTAGTTAGTTTTATTCGTATTTAACAAAAATAAGAATGAAAAGTGTTACACAACCAAAATCTACCAGAAGCAGATACTTTTGATATCTTTGTTTTTGGACACACAACCGCAACAACTCATATTGGAAAGTTTTCATGTCCGTTTTCTGTCTGCTTGGTAATGACTCACATTTATGAAGTTCATTCAGGCCGGTACATCCAGTCCCATGAACAATAAAAGAACTGTGAGCTGAGAGCATGTTAATGACATAAAAATTGAGTGGTTTTGTTTTGATAGAATTCTATCCAGTACATGTTGATTTTATTGAGTCAGTTCTAGTTTAACAACCCAAAGTTAAAGTGGCTCAGGAAATATAATCTGTATGAGAAATAACACCTTGTATCCTTAAAGTCTAATTTGTGTTCTCTCGTGATGCCTCATTAAAAGAAAAAGTTATGCATTACAATTAGGAGACAGGGTTGAAACCAAATGACGGCAGTATGCGTCTTCATTTGCCCTCCTAAGCCTTTGGCTAGCGATGTTCACTGACCTGTCACAGTCAGCCTGGCTCACCTTCTCCAACAGGGCCCGACAGCTGACACTAGCGCTCCCCTCCTCTTCTCTTCCTAATGTGTTGTGATAAGGAGCTTATGTGAGGTTTCCAAGGCAAGATTACCCCCTCAAGGTATTTTAACAGTCTGCCGTATGTGGGCGTACGTTTCATGATCACTTCCATGCAAAGGTGACGCTAGCAAGCAAAGATGTTGACCAGGAGAGGGGGGTGGGTGATGTTTACACGTTAACCTGGTCTGAAAGACAAAGCTCGGAGAGGCCAAAGCCTGAGGACATGACAGAAGTGATTTCCATTGTTTTTCTGACACGCAGGGACATGTGGTAGCCTGTAGCTGTTGCAGGGATCAGCTGTCCGCATGCTTTTTGATTGCATGAGTCTGCCAGCAGGCTTTGCTGAAGTGAACGCAGTTATTGATTTTAATTGGGTGCATGCCCTTCTGAACCCCCCAAAAATAAATACCAAAAGCAGATGTGCCGATCCGGTGAAGTGCTTTCTCGTGATCCTACGTCAGTAAGACACAATGGAAAAGGATATTCTAGCATCCTAATCTTTGACAGCATTTCAGCAGCAATCAGTTCCACATGCAAGCAGTGGCACTAATGCCACAGAGTTTACATCGACAGATTGTGATGGTTTTCTTCTTTGTCTATATGCTTCGAGCAACTGGCTTCTACGTGAGTGTGTTTCGTGGAAATGCGTGTGCGTCTTGATGCAGACCCCACATGTGTAGCATGCTGGCATGTGAGCGCTGATCCCCTGAGCTCAGACTCTAAGATGTCGATAGCCAACCTGTAAATGACAGGCACAGAGGGAGTGTGTTTAGCAGTTTTGCTGGATCTTAAAAAGGTCACATACGCACACACAGACATGCACAAAGTCACATACACACATATATAAAAGGACATGCCAGGATGACCCCCTTTGTCACCTCCATCTAGGGCCAAATTACTACTTTGTGCAGTATTTCTTTAAGCTTCCTGAAGTTTCGGTTACTTTTAAAGCAAATCCATCGTTCACATTGTTCTAATAACATCTGGTTACGACGGGAAACTCTGAAACTTTGCAGCTGCACCAAACCAAGTTGCTGCCGTCTTGGGAAGACACTCCAGCTCAAATTTGGTGGATTTGACTACAACTGAAGGATTATGACTGGTCTGTTGGCTGAGAGAAGTCTGTGACCCCAGGGCGATCGTGGCTCAAGAGTTGGGAGTTCGCCTTGCAATCGGAAGGTTACCGGTTCGAGCCCTGGCTCGGACAGTCTCGGTCGTTGTGTCCTTGGGCAAGACGCTTCACCTACCGCCTACTGGTGCTGGCCAGAAGGGCCGATGGTGCAATATAGCAGCCTCGCTTCTGTCAGTCTGCCCCAGGACAGCTGTGGCTACAACTGTAGCTTGCCTCCACCAGTGTGTGAATGGGAGGATGACTGGGTGTGTAAAGTGCTTTGGGGTCCCTAGTGGGGACTAGTAAAAGCGCAATACAAATACAGGCCATTTACCATTATATACACAGTTTATTATTGCTAAAAAAAAAAAGAGAGAGAGAGAAAAAAGTAGCTATTCTACAGACAAATGGTCTCCACTTCTCCCCAGTCTTTTATAGATTACTATTATTGCTGCTGATGTTTAAAGTTGAGCTCTTTATTATTTATTTTTTCAATGTGTCACATTCTATAAAATCAAGTTTACAGTGTGTCTAAAACAAATTTTTAATAAACCTAGAAAACCAGACCTCCGCATTGATTAAATACACCATATTAAATATATTAATAAAATGTAAAAAAATAAAATAAAATCTCAGCTGAATGAAAAGCCATGAAATAAAAGGTCTACAGGGGGGTTTAACATCATTAATGGAAAACTGAGGGGGTGTATTTATCAAAACCGTGGACTAAACTTTACGTATCTGGTTAAAAGTCATCACTTATAGATTGTGGTTGAGCCTGTTCAGTCTCAGTGGCTGGAGTTGAGGTTCCCGCTCAGTCATCAAGGCTTTCACTGGTAACATGTTAAAGGAGTTTTTATTTTCTAAATCTATTTTTGATACTTTCTTCACACTCCAATCTAACTCCTACATCGAATATGTTAGCCAAGATGGCTTGCAAGACAAAACTTTTTCTCGTAATTTACACATTTACTTGTTACACATATCTGTGCATGAGTACAATAACTCATAGCAATGAAAAGAAGAGCAAGGAACAGCTTGTTTAAATTCAATTCATGTTCATTTTATTTAGAAAGCACCAAATCACAACAACAGTTGCCTCAGGGCTTTAGCATGCTGGTTTTCTCTCAGAGACATCAGCACTGATGCCACCAGTGCTAGCTACCTTTTAGGTAGGGCTAAAATCCCACATTTTCTTGTGTGTTTAGTGTTTATGCGTTACAACTTCTCATCTCCACTGTAGAAGAATTTAGTAAAATATGTGGTCAGAGAATTGTGGCAAGTTCCAGATGTTCACAAATGCAGTAGCTAGCATGACAATCATAAGATGCTGTAAACATCCTTTTTGTTAAATGTACAACTCAGTGTTCGATTTGAGACGTTTTCCTCTTGAAACTCACTGTATGTGTGCACTGTGTGAAAGACTACATGAGAACTCCACTTGTAATTTTGCATTTATGTTATTTTCACTCAATTTTTGTTGATGTTGAATGATGAAAATGACTTGCTTAGGTTTAGGAGTAGATAACGCTGTGACTTAAAGTCAAGCATTGCAGCATTCGCTCAGTTCCCTGGCGGACTACTCGTGCCCTTACATACTAAAGTTTTGTCACTGGGGACCAAGGGACCTACTAAACAATTAGCTCTGGCTCAAATTCCACTTCTGGTGTAAAAACATGCAGTATAACAGTAATGCAGTACTAATGCATGCACATTTTTTTTTCTTTGCAGTGGTTGAGCGGTTTTCCTTCTCTGATGTCCTCCCCGAGCACTGGAAAGAGCACAGATCGAGCCAGCACAGACAAGTAAGTGAGAACATTTCATAAAAATCAATATGAACCAATGTTAAATTATGACATGTTACAGTAGACAGTAGTATAGCAGCTCTTTATGTTGCGCTTGCACTTGTGGCATCACCTGTGTATGGTGTCACTGGTGCCGCAGCTCTCTTGTTTTTTTCTTCTGTTTGTTTCTTTTCTTTTTTATCTTTCTCCACCATCCTCCCTCCATCTCTGTGCTGCCAAGCCTGAGCTTGGTGGAAGAAGAACAGAAAAAAAACAAACTCAGAATGAGAAAAAGAAAGAGCGAAAGAGGGAGGGAGATCGGATTTCCATTCCACATTGGATCACTGGAGTGGAGTCTAAAACCACAGAGTGCGCTGGCACTGGACAAAAAGGCTGGATTCAATAAATATGTGGACTAAGCCCTCCTATTCAGACCCTGCAGTATTGAGTTCCTTATTTAGGTCATTTAGACTGGGCAAAATTGATACAGTATGCAGCTCAAATCTATAGCTCTATTTTTTTCTTCTCCTTTTCTCTCTGTCTTTGCCCTTCTAAATAAAAAAGAGATGAGAGGGAATCCAGTGTGTGGGAGTGCAAGAACGGCAGCTAGAGAAGGAGCAACAGAAAAAAAAATAGGCAGGGGGATTTTTTCTTTTCTGTGCAACACTGGGAATGTTTGTGTATTTTGAGAAGAATGACAAAGACAAAAGAGAAGCAAAAAATTAGGCAGAGTTCACGTAAAGGAAAAAGAGATTGAATGAAGGAGATTAAGACAGTGATCCAAAGACAAAGTGTGTGTGTTTGTAGGAGAAAGGTGGTATTTTGACATTTTATTAGAGTCTCAATGAGGTCTGCACAAGACAATGCTCTCCTGCCTCCTCGTTTAGCCTGATCTTAATTGGCCATTAGATTGAAAAATAGCCCATACCTCCTCCACCTCCTCCTCTGTGCTCTTCCTCTCCTCCTCTACTCTGCAGCTTCAGAGCTGATTAGACTTTTGATTTACTAATAAACACAGAGAAACAGATTAGCTGCAGAGCGGCGGTGGCAACAGCCAAGCTTTACTGTGCCCGGAATAGGAAACTACCCGCTGCGGCCTCTGAAATGCTTGCTGAAAGCTAGCTAAATTTAGTTTAGTCTTCTAATTTAAAGTGCTCTGATACTAAAATTAACACTGACAACTGGTATCTCTTTGAATAGGGATAAACTGGTCTTCACATCTCATGGAAACGTACAGTTTGGGGGTTTTGGGGGTTTTTTTTTAAACATGACACAATCAAAGTATTTTCTGGAACTTGCAAAGTTTCATTCCCCGATGCCAAGCCATTTTAAGAATATATTAACCTGCTGTTTTGTTTGTTTTGTTTTGTCGCCCTTATCTTCCATAGCTGCAGATGACTATGCTTTGTGCTTTTTCTTTCTACAAAACTCACACTGGCCTCTTATGATAAATAAGACATTACCCACAATGAGAGGAACTCAATCAGCGCTTGTGTTGGCTGAGAGTGAGAAAGACAGGGATAATTACTCACTAAATAGGCAATCACCGAGGTGGCGCCCACACAATCAAGCCTGCATGTGTATTTTGGGGAGCCTTCACAGAAATGCCGGCCAAAAGCCTCAGAAAACGACGAACCAAGCAATAAAGTAGGCAAACAGCAGTCCCATCGGGCTAATACTGTAAGCACGGGTCACAGGTAGGGCTTGAAAGTGTTTTTTAAAGGGCTGTAATTCAGACTGCAATCTCATGTCCGATTGCAAAGCGAGAAGAGACAGTCCTGCATCATGAGTAATGGACGAGCACGTTCCTCTTCATCATTCATTCCAAGCGGCAATTGAGTTTCGGTTGTGTATATTCTGTGTTGGATTTTGTGTTCATTTTCTTCTCCCACACCTTCTGTGAATATATCTGTTTAGTGGCTACATAGGGATTTTCTGGAGTCATAAACTTGACTGATGACTAGACTGACAAAGAAAAAGTGGAGAGCGCAGACTGTATATGGACAAAGCCACAGTGTCATCTGCCAGTTTGGACTTCCATTTCAAAGCTTTGAGTTTGACTTTCTAGCCATCCTGACTGTTTCTATAATGCTCAAGACTGTATTTGAACATACCAGCCAACACTATTGCTCGCTACCTAGCTTTGTTAGTAAGGCATATCTATAATTCATTGTAGCATTAAACTGGGTGCTAACTTTGGGGAAGTGGAAGACTGGAAAT
Source organism: Maylandia zebra (assembly GCF_041146795.1). Lineage (NCBI taxonomy): Eukaryota > Metazoa > Chordata > Actinopteri > Cichliformes > Cichlidae > Maylandia > Maylandia zebra. Next base: position 30,478,843 of record NC_135179.1, on the reverse strand, counting down.
CAGGCCTTAGATGTATTTATTTCTGCCATAAAGTATGACTTTTTTAGCACAGTTGTGGAGCCAACCTTAAGGAAACTACCACTAATACTAGGAGAAAGACATGCAGGTAGCAGAAGGACTAGGAAATGTTTTAATTTGCTAAGTTTGCTGAATTATTTTGAATTATTTCCTCTTGAAAACCTTAAATGATGATGCATACAAAACTCACTTTACTCGGGCACAGTAATGACAGCTGACTGTGGAGCATTTCAGTACTTCTACCACTTTATTGTCTTTGAAACACAAATTGTTTGTAAGGTAGTTAAACAACTTGATAGTTAGTAATGGTGGCCATAGCTTTTATGAGTCTCAAGTCTCTTTATTTGAACAGACATTGCATATATTTGAACACACTTCAATAAGAGACCTTCCTCTTTTCTGAACTACTCTGCTGTCAGTGCTTTTTGCACTAAATGCAAAGTAAACCTGACACCATGTCTTCCTGCTGTTAAGATGAATTCTCACTAAAAGCCTCCCAGTGACTAAATGACTACAAAGGCACAATCCATCGTCTTTGATGGTCTTTTAATATGAAAAAAAAAAATCTTCAAAAAGAGTATTCCTTTATATTGACAGCAGCTTAACAGTGATCAAGAAAATGCTCGAATCAGAACCTAGAGGAATGTATTTGAAGATGAAGGCAGACAGTATTTCTCACAACTAAAGATTGGTCAGTATGCTTGAATATGTATCATAAAGATGTGTACATTTCACCGTGTAATATAGAATATTGGAAGTTATAGCCCACAATTTGTGAACATCACCTTTCCTTTCAAAGTGGCCAGAATTTCTTCACTAGTCTTAAGTGCTTTAGCTGAGCAGTTTTTAGTCAACTAGTCCAAGCCCAAAAGAACCTCTATAAACGAGGCACTTTTTTTTTAATAGTTGTTAGATTCTGAAATGGTAAATTGGTCCACAAGGCTGTCCTGATGTGTCTTAGAGGGAACATTTAGCAGAAAGTCCGGTCCGGTGTGGCGTGGGCCATCATCTACCAGGATAGATCACACTGAAAACCTTCATGGTTTGGCAGACTGTGTGGAGGGAGGACGAGGACCCAAATGCAAGCTGAGCTGTTTGTTTGTGGCTGGTAAAAGGTACAAAACAAAAGGCAGATGCACACTGAGGCAAAACTAACTGGGACTAAACTAGGAAAAACTAAATGTTAAACACAAGAGACAAAGAACAACACCTTGATCATTATAAAAACATGGAGGCATGGAAACATAATGAGAACTAAACAGACGATCTGACAGTGAACAAAGGAAGACAGAGGACTTAAATACACAGAAGGGTAATAAGCGAAGTAGAAACACGTGGGGAACACACAAATGAATACGACCCCACAGCAAAACTAAACTCACTGAACACAGAAACACGAGACTGTCAAAATAAAATGTAACGCGCTGCGGACACTAAAGCGGTCGCGCCAGAATGTCACGCTAAAAAGAAAGATTCTTTAAAATACAAGGGGGAGCAAGCGAGTCAGATACCACAGGCACAGAGAGGGAGCAGGTCTGATCAGAAACAGTTTATTACTAGGCCAGGGAGCACAAATAAAACACCCTTAAAATGTGCATAATAAAATGTTTGCTCTCTACTAAAAACAATTCTAAAACCCATAAAACTACCATTTTCTACATTCACTAAAACCCCCCCTGCTATAATTAGGCCACATGTTCATTATGGGTCCATCAGCAGGCCAGGAATTCCTCCTTTAGAGCAGAGTCCACGCCAGCCCCGTCTTCAGCAGACAAGAAAGAGCCACCCATCTTCTTGTCCTTCCGCTGGCCCATCACTTCCCAGCCCGGCTTGCGTTCTGCACCCGAATCCATGATGCGACCACCGCCACAGCTCCCCTTGCGTCAGTGTCCTGCAACATAACAAATAGGGGCCAGAACAATGGTCCCAGAAGCGGCCCTGGCTCAAGGCCATGGTGACCCTCTCCCAATCCAGCTGCACCCAGTAAACAACAGTAGAGACCCTACTCACAAATGCAGGCAGAGGTAAACCTCTGCCCTGCTGCCAATCACACGCGTTGTCTCTTACTGTTGCCGTTCTATGAGGTCAGGACTTGGTCGCCGCATCACACTGGCCATCTCGCATTAACCTTCCAGTCTGGGGCCTCTCTCTTTCAGTGCCCAGCTAGCCTGTTTTTAAAAGGTCTTTACACAGCTGATAGGCCACCTCTGGACACACCCCTGCCTCAGCAGCCAGTGCAGCCAGTCCACAGTGGATAACAACCATGTCACATAAAACACTAAAAACCATGCAATAGAAACAGAATAAAACCATGCAAATAAAACACTCATAAATAAACACTAAAAATCAGAATAAAAACAATATACAAGATAAATACAAATTTCCACTGTGTGACAAAAACAATATAATGAAATATAATGAGATGAAGACTGTGACAACGTGACATGGACAACACAGACATGAAACACATAGCAGACTGGGCAGATGACACAGAAGGAGAGGAACATGGAAACAGAGAAGGGGAACAAGACATAACTCGAAAACGACACATAAACAAGGAAGCATGGATTAAACTTTAATTAAACAAAACCTAACTAACACATGCTAATAATCAGTGTTGGTGAGTAACGGAATACATGTACCGCCGTTACGTATTTAGAATACAAAATATGAGTAACTGTATTCCGTTACAGTTACCGTTTAAAAAGGTGGTATTCAGAATACAGTTACTTTGTTGAAATAAATGGATTACACTGCGGTACTTTCCTGTTTCATTTTGTCGCCGGTCAGGACTGTTTGGGTTTTGTTTGACAGCTACGTTCTTTCGTTCCAGGCGGCAGCGTTACGGTTGCCATGGTTACAGGGCGACGCTCTCTCTCTCTCTCTGCGACTGTGTGTTTCCTGGGTGAGAGAGCGCCTTTTCGTTGTTGTGCTAAGCTAATAGGCAGAATGCTACAAGCATAGCTCTAAAAAATGCAGCCTCATGGGCAGTGTAGTCGTGTTGCAGGGAGAATGCACTGCCATACACGTTATGTGTCTGTGAGCGCGAGGAGGGAGAGAAAGGGGATTGGAAAGGTACGAGTTGTCATCGAGGAAAAACGGGAGCTGGAAGCATGTAAATATAATAATAACCACTGCAGCCAAGAAGAGTGCCTGACGAGCCCAGTTGTAAGTAAGCTGTTAAGACTCGACTGTACACCGTGTTCGTGTTTTCCTCCGAAAACAATAAGTTCCGTTGGAGCAGTCTTTCAACGCCTCTCTCTGTCTCTCGCAAGAAAAATTGACCCACACAACAAAGTAAAGCTATTTTTCGGCTACGAGCCGACAGGGACCCCGCCGTATTAGTCAGAGGTCCCTTTACTACAGTTCGGAGTCGCGGACCTTCAGTAATAGTAATAAATCACACAGCAATAGTACATTCACGTTGTTGTAAAAAGCACGATAATATATTAAGTAATCCAAAGTATTCAGAATACGTTACTCTCATTGAGTAACGTAACGGAATACGTTACAGAATACATTTTGGGGCATGTATTCTGTATTCTGTAACGGAATACATTTTAAAAGTAACCTTCCCAACACTGCTAATAATAACACTAGAACTTACCATTAGTCTGATACATCATAAGAAATCAGACATACAAAATACACTCAAAATGCTAAAAATGCCAAGTGCCCTGACAGAAAACAGACATGTTTTTGGCAACATCAGCAAAACCTTTGCTCATGTCCTGCCCCAGTTGAAAGATTTGACTCTCTGGAACTTTTCCAAAGGATTACTAAAGGATGTCCATCACCCATCACAGATGCACAAGTACAAGGAGACTTAACAGGACTTCTACAGCATGATCAAAAAATAGCACCTGTGTTGAAAATAAAGTCAGCCACAGTCCAATAACCAAAAACTAAACATTACTAGCTTTATAATCTTGTGATAGGATACAAACTTTTGAAGTATTCATGACCATGACAGATAAACCCAGTTTTCCCATTTGATATTGGCTGACATGAGGTGCACGAGAAGTTGGTATTGAATGTAAGATTGGCTACATTTAGTCATTCGCAAAATTTTTCAGTCATGCATGCACGCATGCGCCAACCAGCGTGCAGCCTGTTACAGTCGCTCCTGCTTTTCTCTTAGTTTAGCTCTTTTTTCTTACGTATTCTTTTTTTTTCTGACTTGTATTTTCCTCCGTTTTCTATCTCTTACTCAATCATGTGGATTGAGAGAGTTTTTGTTCTTCTGGTGGCCGTGGAACTGTTACTTTTATCATGGAACGGGACCGCGGCACATCTCCTACACGCACGGACTGTTTACTCCAGAGATCAGCTGATCGCCCTGATGCCGGCCGGCTCGCTGGCCAGGCCCGCGAGCCAGCCGGCGAGCACTGTGAGGGTCATGTTTTTTGACTTTTCCAGTGCTTTCAACACCATCAGGCCGACCCTCCTGGGTGATAAGTTAGCAGCGATGCAGGTGGATGCTTCTCTGGTGTCCTGGATTGTTGATTACCTGACAGGAAGACCACAATATGTACGTCTCCCACAGTGTGTGTCTGACAAGGTGATTAGCAACACAGGGGCACCACAGGGGACTGTCCTCTCCCCCTTCCTCTTCACCCTCTACACCACAGACTTCAGCCACTGCACAGAGACCTGCCATCTTCAGAAGTTTTCTGATGACTCTGCGGTGGTTGGATGCATCAGCAGGGATGATGAGACAGAGTACCGGGCTGTGGTCGACTCCTTTGTCACGTGGTGTGAGCAGAATCATCTGCAGCTCAACGTGGCAAAGACCAAGGAACTGATCGTGGACTTCAGGAAGACCAGGAAACACTTGACCCCTGTTTCAATTCAGGGGGTCAGTGTTGACATTGTGGAGGACTATAAATACCTTGGAGTACACATTGACAATAAACTGGACTGGGCTAAAAACACCACAGCACTTTACAGGAAGGGCCAGAGTCGTCTCTATTTTTTGAGGCGACTGAGGTCCTTCAACATCTGCCAGAAAATGCTGAGGATTTTCTATGAGTCTGTGGTGGCCAGTGCGATCCTCTATGCTGTTGCATGCTGGGGGAGCAGGCTGAGGGTCGCAGATGCCAACAGACTTAATAAACTGATCCGTAAGGCCAGCAATGTTGTGGGGATGGAGCTGGACTCCCTCAAGGTGGTGTCGGAGAGGCGGATGCTGTCCAAGATAAAGACGATGTTGGATAACACCTCCCACCCACTCCATGACATGTTGGTCAGTCACAGGAGCTCGTTCAGTGAGAGACTGAGATTACCGAAAAGCACCACTGAACGACACAGGAAATCATTCCTGCCTGTGGCCATCTCCCTGTACAACGCATCCACTTAACACACTGTTTGCTGCTACAGCTACACATGTTTCTTTTCCAAATATTTATTTATAAGTGACTTATGTATGTATGTATGTATATATATGTATATATTGTACTATTCTTAGTTAGCGTATTGTCTGTCTTGTCTTAATGTTGGTTTAAAATGGAGCACTGTAACAAAAAATAATTTCCCCCAGGGATCAATAAAGTATTCTGATTCTGATTCTGATTCTGATTTTACCCACCTAAACATTGCAGACCAAGAACCCCACAAACCCAAATAACAATCTGCTGTCTCTCTCTCTCTCTCTCTCTCTCTCACACACACACACACACACATATGGACACAGAAACAAAAACTGCTCTAGATTTGGTCGAGAATCACAACAAAGAGCCCAAGGCCTTCGAGGCAAACTCCTCAGATCCCAATCCCATTGAGCATCCGCGTGATACACCGAAAGCCCATCAAATCCGTGTTGCTTTGACAACTATGCCTAATTTTGGCAGCATTAAAACACTTTGTTCAACAACCTTTCAAAGAAACCCAAAGAGAAAAAAAAAACCCTTGTAAAACTGTAAATTATTTTTATGCCGCATACAGCAAGTCCATCTAATCAACTACAAATGGTGCTTAATTACTTTGACTAAAATATGAATCTATCAAACACAGACTCAGTATCTCCCTTGAACAGATAGTTAAGTGCATACAATTTAATGACAGTATCTGAATAGAAAGCATATTTGCATACTGTAATATACATTATTACTTAGCAATTATTAATTGGCATCTCGCCAGACAAGACAAGCTCCTCGGTGTGGGCGGGAGGGGATGTAGCTAATTTAAGTCTGTAAGAGACTCATCAAATTTGGCATGATCACATAATTTACTAAATGGTTATTGATTTCACTCAAGCTGTATCAGCAGCAAAATACCTTTCAGTTAACAGTGATAACACCGGTAAACTTTGTCTTTAAAGGTGCTGACACAGGAGAACCTCGGTTCAAAGCTATGTTCCTTGGTGGCATGGTGGCATACGATGGGATGTGCTGCAGTTTTCCCTAATCCTATGAATCTTGCTTAGAAAAATACACTTCCAGCTTATATTTACATACTGAGATAAAGTTTTCCAGAGTGATATGTAATTCATGCGTTTTCCATGTCATGTGTATTAATGTGTTTTCCATTGCTCCCATTTCCTTATTTATGTTTGGTATTATGAGACGTGCTGTCAAATTTTCTGGAATGATTTGATATAGCCCTTGGCACGTACATTTGTGCTGCACCACAAATTGTGTATCTTTCTGTGTGCATGTGTGTGTGTGTCCTAGTTTAGCTTGCCTCACAGGTTGTTAAACAGGCGATTAGGTTCACAAGGCAACACCTTTTAAACTTTGACAACTGCATTTTCGTGGGTTTAAATAGAGTACCAGTGTGCTGCATATAACAGTGTATGGGTGCATTAGCGTACAAGTGTGGATGAGTGCACAGAGTATATACTTGTCTGTGTGCTAAAATCTACCTACCTGAACATATAGCATACTAAAAGGGAACCATTTGTTGACTTTTAACTGGGGCTGCAAAGTGCAAGCTTTGCAGTGCAAGTTTTACTAATGGATTATTTATGTTAAGCATCAACAGTAAACTATTAAGAGGTACATTTTCCATAAAAGCTCTATTTTCCAACTTTTCAGCGATACTTACTATTCAGTTAATATATCATAGTAAAGTATGTGGTAAACAGCAGAAGTTTAAAGTGAGCAGAAACACATTTCTGGTACGTTCAGTTAACGAGTTATCAAAATTGAATTTAATATATAATAACAAATAGCCAGTTAATTTTCCATGTGCTGAAGTCCGATCACCCTTCAAGCCTTAAAGAGAGGCAACAAATTGTAAAATAATATCTCACCTTTGCACACAACACACATCTTTTTTGCTGCTTCTCATGTCTGTCATTTTTCATGCTGCTGATATCAGTGGTCATGTTACCTGAGAAAGTACAGGTACATGTTTAAACAGCTCAAGTAATACACTAAACACAGCCTTTTCTGTTCACCTTGGCACATAGTCAGTGTGGCTAGCCAGTGGTATAGCTGCTGTATTTTCCAAAGAGGGAAAAAAATTGTTAATACTGTAAGAAAGAGAGGACAAGCGAGGTAGATTAGACATTACTTCTAAGATAAGGACTGCTCAGTGTGAGCTTTGATACCTGAAACCTGAAAGTTAAGTTTCCCTTTTTAAATGTAATTAATCAGAAAGTGATCCGATCTGTACATGATTACTGAATTTAACTGGCCACTGTATAATATGAAATGACTGAAAAACAAACTGAAATATGATAACTGTGCAAAACGCCAAATACTTTAAACATACTGTGGTATGTTAACAGTAGTGGGCTTAAGTTTGAGTGGTCCAGGTCTGACTGTAAGATGATGATGCTCTTTAGCAGCACTAGCTAAATTTCACCTTTGCACTAGAGTTATAAAAAACAACTTTAATAGCTCACGTAACATCCACTCATACATTTAGAAGGCAGTTGCCAAATCTAGAGCAACAAACCTCAGATACAGGAACAACACGCGTCATCTGGTCACAGCATGTCCACAAATGAAAGAAAGCTACTGCAAAAAAATCAGTTTAGGTGTCATTTTTCTTTATGCACTGCTACACTGGATCCTGGTTGGACTAATGTAGTCTAAACCTTTCTTTCTGGTCTCAGCAAGAATGACTTTAGCCTTTAACTTAAAATATTTGTTAGTAAGTTAAAATGTAGTTTGTAACATATTCCGTTAAGTTACTCAATGTCAGTAACACATTCAGAATACTTTGGATTACCTGATATATTGTAATGCTTTTTACAACTACATGAATGTACTGTGTGATTTATTACTTATACTGAAGGCTACTTACTAGGGCTGGGTATCGTCACTGATTTCTAGAATCGATTAGATCCACGATTCAATTCCATTCGATTCAATTCGATTTTGAATCAGTCTGAAATATTATTATATGAACCATAATATATATAAAATTATGATAATTCACCTTTATATGTACTGTCAAAAGAACCCTCTAAGCTTTGTGAATGAATTATATAAATTTCAAAATTAAGAACAGATACTAAAGCAGTTACAATAATTTAAATTTTAATTAACATTAGTATATATTTATTTTCATACATACATTTCAAGTGGATCAGGGATCCAGTATACTGTATATAGAACACATCTTTTGTAAACATCAGTAAAACCTCAGAGTAATAGTGTCTCACACAGCTTTTCTGAAATCCACTATTGTGTTTTGGAGACACACAGTTTAACACAGCGTGTACAAGTGAACTGACAGAAACTGACCGATCAGAAAATGAAAAACTGCCTTTTAAAATCAAAAAATGAAAACATACTGAACAGTATTGTAAAACCTCTGTGAAACTCACACAATGGTCATGGTCCCTCCACCAGATCAAAGGATCCTCAGAAAGTGCAACAGGCTCAACGTCCCTGTATCGATTCACTTCTTCCTTTGCCTTCTGAGTTGGTGTTTTCTGTGGTACTGTGGTTTTTGTTGAATAGGCTGGCCCAAAGAGAAAAATTAATGCAGAGTCCTTTGACCTCTTAATTGGAGAGACATAATCCACTTTATCAACACCACCAAGAGAGATGTCAGGGACAGTTTCCTCAGATGTGTCACCATCAGACTGTTGCTGTAGAAAAATGAAAACTTAATTAATAAAGAAATTACTATTTATCTTCTAACTCGAGTAGTGCAAAAAAAACAATAATTTTTTGTTTTTGTTTCTGTAACTCACAATAGCTGTGTCCACGTTCTCCAAACCTGCTGCTTCCAACACCAACTGAGAGAATGTGTTGTTACAGGTCTCTTTGGACAAGAATGGCAGGGCCTTAAAGCGAGGATCTAATGCTGATGCAATGTACAGCTTGTCCTTTAGGGCCACATATCTTGAAAAGAGATTTTGCACATTTAACTCAGTTTATTAAGTTGGATATAAATGTGCATGGTTACATACACTCATGCAAGATCAGAAATGACTTTGTTTCCATAATTTATATATAAACATCTATAGATAGATAGTAGGGGTGCAACGATACACAAAATTCACGGTTCGGTTCGGTTCGGTTCGATACTTTGGTGTCACAGTTCGATATTTTTTCGATACAAAAAAAATGTTCATGCCTTTATTAATTTGCCATTTATTAAAATTATAAATATATATTTTAACTCAAAAGTACAGTTTTTTAATTTAATGTTGCTGAAACAACAAAGTAATAAAAAAAGAAATCTATCTGATCGAGAAATCACTCATCTTCGGAAAAGAGAGTTTATTACAGAGAAATGGCTCTTTCCAAAATAAAAGCTATACTATACGCTTCTTCTGGGCTATATTCTCAGCAGCATATTAAACATATCAGGTCCCCATAAGGTGAATCATGTGCTTGTTTTTTTTGTCTGCTTCCACTTGTCTTTGCACTAGGATGATGTCAGCGTCAATGTGCAGTCATATTCGTCGTGTTCCCACTAGTGCTGTCAGCGTTAATCTCGTTGAAATGACGTTAACGCCACAACACGGCAAATCTCCGTTAACGAGCTACCGCGGATCGCCCCGTGCATGGGGCTGGACGGCGTCAACACCTTAACGAGCTAACTGCGCTAATGCACTAGTTCCCACCAATGTAATTGAGCATTGTGTGGCACATCCAACATACTGTTTTACTTTTGTCCACGATGCACTTACCTTCAGGGTCATACGTCACATGAAAACCAAAATAGTTCCAAACGCCAGATCTGAATGAGGGTGGGGGAGGTTCAATTTGCCATGTTGCAACGAGAGCCTAACTTCTGTCTCGCTAGCTTGCCCTGCGCTCAGTGAATCTTCGTTCGACTACTCCGCCTAGGCTGCACTGTTGAGCGCAGATCCACTGAGCACTCAACACAGACAGCATCGTCAGAAGAAAAGTTGAAAATTTCGTATTGTTCGATACATATGCGTACCGAACCGAAAGCACTGTATCAAACGGTTCAATATCGATACGAGTATCGTTGCACCCCTAATAGATAGATATAAAATCAAAAGGCCTAGTACTAGACAAGAGGGCTTAACTAACATTTTTATAAAATATATATCTTTTCACCATAGTAAGAATTTTCATGTAATACATGCATCCATACAGTTACACTCATTCATGGCATATACACACAATTCATAAACATACCTTGACTTCAAGTTGTCATATACAGCAGTCTTGAGGTCTTTAATCAGTGAGGAGTCGTGAGACACACTGATCATCTTCTCCAGCAGCTGTGCATGCAGAGGTGCAATGATGGAAAGGGTCGGGGACTTTTCTTCAGACATAACCAGTGTGGCTGCTTTCAGCGGCTTCAGAGCTTTCACTATATCTTCTCCATCAGTTATGTCAGCCTCTGTAAGAGTACAGAGATTACTGTCACTTCTCCTCACTTCAGGTGAGAGTAGAGCTGCAGAGATCGCTGGTTGTTGCTGTAGGAAGCGTTCCAGCATCTCCAACGTGTTGTTCCATCTGGTCACCCCATCAGTCACCAGCTTATGGGCAGGTAACTTCAGTATCTTATGCTTCTCTTTAAGTTTGCAACCTGCAACAGTGCTGTGATGAAAAAAGGATGCTATGCGTCTCACTCGGCCAAGCAGCTGAGCAACAGCTGGAACTTTCAGTCCTGCTTGTGAAGCTAAATTGAGTGTGTGGGCAAAACAACCAATGTGCAACCAGCCCGTTATTTGCACAGCTCACACCACATTTGCAGCACTGTCAGTTACGATGACTGGATTTTTGTTTGTAAGCTCCCATTCTTCGATTGGTTTGAATATAATTTCAGATAAATTAACTGCTGTGTGGCTTGCTTCAGTGGTTCTTGTCTGTAAGACATGAGACACGAGTCTCCACTCCTGGTCGATATGGTGTGAGGTGATAGTCAGGTAGTTATCTGTTGCTCTGGATGTCCAGCTGTCACAGGTTATAGCGACTCCCTCTGCTGACTTGAGTGAGGCTGTAACATCGTGTTTCACTTTTTCATACATGTTTGGGATTACCACTTCACTCAAATGTTTGCGTGTTGGTAAAACATAGCGTTGTTCTAGCGTATTAATGAGGTTTTGGAAGTCATCATTTTCAACAACGCAGTATGGGTGTATATCTTTACATATGAAAGTTGCGACAGACTGGGTTATTTTTTGGGCACGTGGAGAAGTGGATGCCAACTTCACTGCAAATGCCTTTTCGAGTGAGCGTTGCTTGATGTCGGCCATTTTTGCTAGCGGGATATCTGGATGATGCCTTGTTAAATGATTTCTGAGATTTGTGGTATTTCCACAGTGCTTTACCTCCATTTTGCACATCTTACATACGGCTTTGCTTTTGTCTGGCTCTTCACTGTCTTCGCAGTTCTTAAATCCAAAGTTTTGCCAGACATCTGCCTTTGGGCTCGATAGCACATTCACGGGAGTAGCCATGATGGTTCATGCGTCCAGGTCACTTAACTCTCGTGTGACTTCCTCATGTTAACCGCTTGCAAGTTTCATACGCGGCAAACTACATATGTATAAAAACAATCGATTTCAGGATTTAATGAATCGATATAATTTTATTCCAGTTAGAATCGATTTTAACCACCCCTACTACTCACCACCAAGCTAACATTGTTAGCTGGCATTAGCTGAGGTTAGTTCATAGACCGCAGACTGTTAGACAACCTGCTAGCTGCAAATAATCAAGTGCAGTTCTGAAAGAAATAAAAACTAGATTTTTAAATCTTAATATAAAATGAGTAACAGTAGGCTGCACTTTTTGGAGTGATCTCATATAGAAAACTATTTCTGTAATTATCAGTAATATGTTTTCTTTCTGTGTGCTTTCAGAACAGCACATGATTATTTGACCTGGCAGGTTGTAATGCAGCCTTCAGTAATAGTAAAAAATCACACAGCAATAGTACATCAAAGATACTGAAGTGGCACATAACCCAGGTAGCTACCACAACTAAAACAAGATAGTTGCAGTAGGCTAATGTTAGTTTTTTTTTTTTAAAGAACGTACTTCCAGATGTTTCTTTAGGGTTGGAGCTTTTTGGCGCTGAGAGCAGCATGGTTGCTGGCAAACAGAGTTTGCATAGCACTGTCAAATTTCACCCATCCCTTTCTTCTTTAAATGTGAAGTGATGTCGGAATTTCCAACTAAGAAATGCATTCCTGCCCGTGCACTTCTGGCTCTGTTGTGCATGGTCCATTGTGTAACTGGCGCCACCAACATTAACCAACATAGAGCCTCTTATTGTGTGTTTTGTTTGGGTTTCCAGCAGTGCGTTTAATTACCAAAATTAGAGAGGGGATGGAGAGGGGATAGCCTAAACTATGAAACAGGAAAAGCTCGCAGTGTAAACCATCTATTCCAACTATATTCTAATTATCACCTATTTAAGCAGTAACTGTAATGGAATACATATTTTGTATTTTTAATACGCAAGGCCATTACATGTATTCCATTACTCCCCAACCCTGCTTATCCATTATTATCATCATCAACAAGTATTTTGATGAAAGTAATTGATAACTGAGCCAGCTGCATTGAACAGTGGTTGATGACACCTGCTCAGATGAAACGACGTCCAGATTTTGTTGTATTCACTAAAGAAGTCCAAAGAATTTTTCTCTATTTCACTGGAAAATGGGATTTACATCAAAACAAGTTGCGAATGTCACTCGGAAAGTTCTTTCTATAATATTGTTCAGCTGCAGAGTTCTAAACTTTCAAATATGCCAACATGGTCTTACCTAAAGGAGTCATTTACATTTTTTACATGCCTCCTCTGTCTGACTGTTAGGGGCAAGATGTCCTTAATGCACTGGATGCTGCAGTATCAGCCAACAGGAGATAATGGCACCACTCTTCATACATACAATGTCAGTGTAAAGAGATTGGAGGGATGGAATTGTTGGTTGGGTTCAGGCACTAAAAACAACTTTAGTGCCAACTTGTTTTGGGTTATTGAAATGTACCTTCGCAACAGTAACCTTACATGTTTAAAAATGATGATTGAGGGAGTGAGAGTACCATCTCGTTTTTTCCATTATCTGCCAAAAACCACCAAATAACACCTTTTCCATGAACGAAAAATGTGCTAAAGTTTAATGAAAGTAGTATCATTAGGCCTTGAATTAAATATTTCATTTATAAACAACAGCAGAAGAGGTGCCCTTCTTTTTTCCTCATTTTATTCCTTTCATGTACATGGCTCTTATAATATCACACTCTAAGACCCAATTGCCACGATTACAGCAGTTGTCTTTCAAAGATGAAACCTTCTTCATTTAACCAATTTACCAGCAACCGTTTAATGTGATTTAACAAATGGTGCGAGCCTACAAAAAGCAGCAGCATCCATGGCACATTTAGCTGGTTTTGTGCCTGTGGAAAAGGCAGCTTGTTAAATGCCATAGAAAACAATATTAAAGATTTAAGATTTTTTATTTAAGATACAAATCTTAGTAACATTTATATTGAAATTTGCAAAACAGTGTTTTGTTAGGGCTGTTTTCCTAATGCTGAAAATTTATTTCTTTACTAATGGTAGTAAGAATTTTAAAGGACATCTTGTAACTTCTGAAAGAAAACCTTGAATCTCCAGTTTCACTCTCTCTTTTCTATACATATATAAAAAAAACACCTAGCACGCCCCTGCGGGCGGTTTATCCTTCAAGCTCGGGTCCTCTACCAGAGGCCTGGGAGCTTGAGGGTCCTGCGCAGTATCTTACATACCCAACATCCACAATGACGGCGAAACAACTAGTAGCTCAGTGTTCCAACATTCGAAAGAAGGGATTGCTCTCACAGCTAGAGATTGACGAGGTACAACACAAATGCTACGGCAAGGAGGAGTCAGGACGCCAGGTCAGGGGGGCGATATCATCACCCCCACCCGAGATTGGGTACATAGCCCCAAGTGCGATAGGAGAAGGATCGTTGAGTGCGAGAGGAACTGACCTGAAAAATAGGATCATGGCCAAGCTTGAAACCTCGATCCCCCGTAGCCGGTTACCAAGATTACGTGAAGGTCTGCTAGATGATGTTAATGCAGCACTACGGGCAATACCTACAACCACGATTACCGACACTAACAAGCTGATCTACAATACGGCAGCAGTGATCAGTGAGATGCTTGGCTACACGTTGAACAGCGACAAGGGGCAGTACCCTCCATGGAGAAGGAGGCTAGAGGGCAAGATCAAAGTAGCACGGAGGGAGGTTAGCCAACTAACGGAGTTGCAGAAAGGTGCGACAAATAAGGTGTCTAAGAAATACAGCAAGCTGTCCATACCTGAGGCCTTGGAAACTGCCAAGCAAAGACTCACAGCCTTGGCCAGCCGCTTGAGGAGGTACACCAGAGAGATAGAAGGCAGAATAAACCAGCTGTTCTCCACAGAACCAGCAAAGGTGTACTCTCAGTGGCAAGGGAACAATAAGAGAACAGCACCACCAAGGCTGGAGACGGAGCAATACTGGAAGAGCATATGGGAGAAGGATGCAACCCATAACGGCAATGCTCAGTGGCTAGAGGATCTGAGGGCAGACCACAGCAACCTCCCTGAACAGGGTCCAGTAACCATCACAGTGGCAGATATCCAAGAAAGAGTCTCCAGTATGAAGAGTTGGACAGCACCAGGGCCCGACATGGTTCACGCCTACTGGCTGAAGAAGCTGACTGCACTCCACGAGCGTCTGGCAGCACAAATGAACCAGCTGCTAGTTAACGAGAGACACCCGGAATGGCTAACTGAAGGCCGGACGGTCCTGATCCCCAAGGACCCCAAGAAGGGACCGGTCCCCTCCAACTACCGACCAATAACCTGCCTCAGTACTACATGGAAGCTCCTGTCAGGCATCATATCGGCTAAGATGAACAGGCACATGGGTCAATACATGAGCGGGACACAGAAAGGAATTGGCAAGAATACCAGAGGCGCAAAACACCAGCTACTGGTAGACAGAACAATCAGCCGAGACTGCAAGACCAGACTGACCAACCTGTGCACTGCCTGGATTGATTACAAGAAGGCCTATGACTCAATGCCCCACAGCTGGATACTGGAATGCCTAGAATTGTACAAGATCAATGGGACCCTAAGAGCCTTCATCAGGAACTCAATGGGGATGTGGCGTACAACACTAGAGGCCAACTCCAAGCTCATAGCACAAGTCACCATCAAGTGCGGGATCTACCAAGGAGATGCTCTGTCCCCACTGCTGTTCTGCATAGGCCTGAACCCCCTCAGTGACATCATTAACAAGACTGGCTACGGATACCGACTACGGAACGGAGTAGTTGTCAGCCACCTCCTGTACATGGATGACATCAAGCTGTATGCCAAGAGTGAACGAGACATCGATTCACTGATCCACACTACCAGGCTATACAGCAATGACATTGGAATGTCGTTCGGACTGGAGAAGTGTAGTCGGATGGTATCAAAGAGAGGGAAGGTAGTCAGAACTGAGGGGATTGAACTACCAGAAGGCAACATTGCAGACATAGAGGACAGTTACAAGTACCTGGGGATCCCGCAGGCAAATGGGAACCATGAAGAGGCCGCTAGAAAGGCTGCAACCACCAAGTACCTGCAGAGGGTCAGGCAAGTCCTGAGGAGTCAGCTGAATGGTAAGAACAAGATCCGGGCCATCAACACGTACGCCCTGCCCGTGATCAGGTACCCTGCTGGGGTAATAGGCTGGCCAAAGGAGGAGATAGAAGCCACTGACATAAAGACAAGAAAGCTCCTTACCATGCATGGAGGGTTTCACCCCAAGTCCAGCACCCTGAGGCTGTACGCTAAGCGGAAGGAAGGGGGCCGGGGACTGGTGAGTGTCGGCACCACAGTCCAGGATGAGACAACGAACATCCAAGAATACATTGGGAAGATGGCCCCAACTGACCGAGTGCTCAGTGAATACCTCAGGCAGCAGAAACCCAAGAAAGAGGAGGGAAACGAGGAACCATCATGGAAGGACAGGCCCCTGCACGGTATGTACCACCGGCAGATAGAGGAGGTGGCTGATATCCAGAAATCCTACCAGTGGCTGGACAAAGCTGGACTGAAAGACAGCACAGAGGCACTAATCATGGCAGCACAAGAACAAGCTCTGAGTACAAGATCCATAGAGGCTGGGGTCTATCACACCAGGCAAGACCCCAGGTGCAGGCTGTGTAAAGATGCCCCAGAGACAATCCAGCACATAACAGCAGGGTGCAAGATGCTAGCAGGCAAGGCATACATGGAACGCCATAACCACGTGGCCGGCATAGTGTACAGGAACATCTGTGCCGAGTATAACCTGGAAGTCCCGAGGTCAAAATGGGAGATGCCCCCAAGGGTGGTGGAGAATGACCGAGCTAAGATCCTGTGGGACTTCCAGATACAGACGGACAAAATGGTGGTGGCTAACCAACCGGACATAGTGGTGGTAGACAAACAGAAGAGGACGGCCGTAGTGATCGATGTAGCGGTTCCGAATGACAGCAATATCAGGAAGAAGGAACACGAGAAGCTGGAGAAATACCAAGGGCTCAGAGAAGAGCTCGAGAGGATGTGGAGGGTGAAGGTAACGGTGGTCCCCGTGGTAATCGGAGCACTAGGTGCGGTGACTCCCAAGCTAGGCGAGTGGCTCCAGCAGATCCTGGGAACAACATCGGAGATCTCTGTCCAGAAGAGCGCAGTCCTGGGAACAGCTAAGATACTGCGCAGGACCCTCAAGCTCCCAGGCCTCTGGTAGAGGACCCGAGCTTGAAGGATAAACCGCCCGCAGGGGCGTGCTGGGTGTTTATATATATATATATATATATATATATATATATATATATATATATATATATATCTGCTAATCATCTGACAGATGTTGAGAAATAGCATTGCTCAGCAGCAACTTATATTTAAACGCTGCTACTTAAATATGCAATGTGATGTACAGTATGCACAGTCTTGTATGTATCAGCTGAGGCTTTGCTTTGTTGTAGTTATTATTGAAGTGATCCTGCCTGAGAAAGAAAGGCCAGACCTTGGAAAGGTTTAATCAATAGAGGAATGTTCTCAGTAATGAAGTGTGTCAGCTTCTTAACAGGACTAAAACCTTCATCAAGTCAATGAGGAGGGGAGAGTTAAACCTGTGGCCCATCTGAATAATCACGCCGCCTTATTGACTGGCCGCCAGACGAGGCGAATGCCAAACACCGGCGTGGTCAATCACATGGAGAAACACAGACACACAGGCAAAGATTAGAGATTACATCTCAATAAACAAACACAAACAGAACTAAGGCACACATAATCAAATGCCACATGCAACAATCAACACACATACTAAGAAAAGACACACATACAAAATACTACTAAATACTCTCCGTGATATGCATATTTTTCTTCATGGAATGAAACTGCAACTTGAAAGCAAGAAACTAGTGGTAAAACAATATAACCGAAGGCTAATATGTTTGTTTTTTTTTGATAATGTTAAAAGCTCTTTATCACTAGATGGAGGCTAGATGTCAAGGAACTGTTGATGTCGGTACGTTCTATTATTTATATTTTGACCCTAAAGTTGACACAGCTTGTTCTTGACCTTGAAAACAATTGTTAAAAATGTTGTTTCCTTAATTAAAATTTGCCTTCTAAAGAAGAATGTGAAGCAGTTGTGTTGAATTTATATATATATTTTTTAAATTAGTGCAAAAAGCTATGAGTGATAAAAAGGAAAAAAAGGAAAAAAGTATTTCCTATTTTAAAGTATAAGAATTGATAATTTTGAAACACCCGAGAGTTGCAGTTCTTTTGGGCAGTTGATTCTGTGTTTTTAAGTGATTTTGCAATTGCTATGTTGTTTTTTGGCCCCAGAACAACCCACAACATGGCACTTGCAAAAGTGTTGTCCATCCAGTGATGAACCTTGGAGAGAGAAAGAGCTAGCAAGTTTACTTTACACTCCCATATTCCCCCTACACTGAAAAAAAGGGATTGGCCAGCTCTTGGATTTACATAAGCATCTTGTGTGTATTTAACACAATTGGCTCATGCTTTAAAGTTAAGTGTAACTATATAGTGTAGAAACTACATGATATGCAGAGAGGGTAGATTAAATTGTTCATATCATGTTCAAGTGAAGTAAGTCAATAATATAGCAATGTTAAATCCCGTGACACTGCACGGGTTTCAGACTCGCGCTCTTTAGATCGTGGTTTCAGGAAGGCATCCATCTCAGTCAAGTCGAGCAGCCACAAAAGTCTAACTTGTAATTTGAACACAATAATTTCATGTTTCTATGAACGTAATTAAATCATGTAGGATTTGCATGGAATTCAAAAACTTAATTTGTTCTTGTTGAGACGACCTGATACATTCTAGTAAGAGTGGTTAGTTGCTGAACTCATGAAATTCACAAGATCGCAAGAGATTTCAAACTGCAGGAAAATCAGTGGAGTTATAAGAGGCAGAGAACTACACACACACCACGTGCATGCTATTCCTATTTATTGTGGATTAACCTGTCAAGGACAAAAACAAAAAACTTCTGCATCAAATACAGGAAATCATAGCGTTCCTGTATTTCCTAGATTGTTGGCATGGTGGTTAGTGCTGTTGCTTCACAGTAAGAAGGTCCTGTGTTCAAATCCACATTCTGGCTATGGGACTCTCCACCATTTGACCTTAGAACTGAAGAAGCCTCTCGGATGAGAGGTGAAACGTCTTCAAGCAACTTAAAGAAGTCCAGACGCTTTTCTTTGCAAGCTCCTTTGACCACATTCTGGCTTGTTTGCAGTGGCTTCTCTCTGGGTATTCTGGTTTCCTCCCACAGTTAAAAGTCATGCAGTTATTAGAATTAGGGTTAACTGGTGATTCTAAATTACCCGTGAATGTAAGTGTAAATGGTTGTTTGTTTCTATGTGATAGACTGGTGAGGTGTCAGGGTGTACCCTGCCTCGTAACCTATCATTTCAGGGTTATTTCCCAGCCCTCCTGCAACCCGGAGGATGGTAGTCATTGTAAATCCATTTAATTTTTATGGTAACCAGAATCTAGACTTTGTTGAACATTATGTAATATGAAGACAACGTGTAGTATTTAAGTGACCAAGTAGTATTGGGGTAAAAGTTATTGAATAGTGTTGAAATAAAATGACAAAATTGTGAAGGATTAAAATATTCCAAGAGCTCAACTTACTTCATCTGAACATGTTTCAATCACGTTTTAGGAACACAAAATGCACAGGTTTACTGAATATGAAAAAGTTGTGTTGATTTAACTCAGTTGTTTAATTTTCTGCCAAAGCAAAACATTTGTGTGCAACCAATGTCCATTATTGAATCAAGTAAATCCAACATGGCCTTTTTTTCAGTGTAGTAAGTGTTACCTATCAGATGAATACACAGTACTTGGGTCATTACTCAAAAAGTGTATCACACATTGTTTTTTACTTTGCTTTACTCTGTAAAATCACCTGAAATCTATTGTCACTCGATTATCAGCTAACAAAACAAACCTTAGACAACAGACCCATATACTGACACAAATCCTGTTGGGCTTAAGTCAACCCTGCTGGTAAACAGAACCTGTTACTGAAAGCAACCACACAGACACTATTGTACATTTTACTTGCAAGAGGAGCTTTGGAGAGCATTCCTGTGACTCGCCTGTCCAAGCAACTCCAATTCCTTCACATCCGCCTCACTCTTTTATTGACAGCTAGCAATCATTCATGAATATGAGATTACAAATACACGCGACATTCTTAAGCAGGCATATCTGAACAACATCAGTGTCTGTATTCTGTGTGTGTGGGTGTGTGTAGGTGCATGTGTGTGTGTGTTTCCAGCCATAGACATACGACCTTTCAATGAACATAAACTGGATGCAGAAAAGCAGAAGTAAGCGTCTTGCTAAACTATAAGAACAGGAACTTACAATAGGTCATGTCTCAAATACACATTTAAAGGTGTGAACTCTCAAACTTTCAAGAAAACGGAACAGTCTGATTTTCCTGAGACTATTACCAATGTTATTCTGTTCCCTTTCAGACCGCGCAATATTACCCAACAGTACCTTATTGAATATTTGTTTCATCCCCCCATCATACGCTGCTACTCCCTTTATTCTATTGCACAATACCGTGTCACTTTCTAGAATCGCCTGCACTGATAGTTAAGTTATTTATTCTCCAGGATATAGTTATATAAATTTCTTCGTTAGAGTTATTTGATACTATGTCTTGCACTATCCTACTGTATATTACTGTATACTACTATTCTTATTGTATACATTGTATATCTTATTCATCTGTTCCTCTGTCTCTCCTGCTGCTTTGAGCATGTACATGACAAAAGAATTTCCCTCGGAATAAATAAAGTTATTCTTATTCTTATTCTTCAAATGCTATAATGGAATTATAACGTCGAGACTGCTTCCGCTCATCTCATGGTACACAAGGAAATATTTCTAAGCATAAATGGGGGCGATCGTGGCTCAAGAGTTGGGAGTTCGCCTTGTAATCGGAAGGTTGCCGGTTCGAGCCCTGGCTCGCACAGTCTCGGCCGTTGTGTCCTTGGGCAAAACACTTCACCTACCGCCTACTGGTGTTGGCCAGAATGGCCAATGGTGCGATATGGCAGCCTTGCTTCTATCAGTCTTCCCCAGGGTAGCTGTGGCTACAACTGTAGCTTTCCTCCACCAGTGTGTGTGAATGGGTGGATGACTGGGTGTGTAAAGCGCCTAGGGGGGACTACTAAAAGCGCTATACAAATACAGGCCATTTACCATTATATAAATGACAATTTTAAATTATTAATTCTGACAAATCCCTACCCTAATAAGTACACAAATAAAATACTTCTTTTAGTTTATATGCATGA